>NC_056742.1:331045672-331073172 GCF_019279795.1 Protopterus annectens
GGCATAATCTTAATTGAGGCCTACTGTTGTCTCGGCCTAGTAGTTTTGTTTGAGTTTCCTGTGCTTTTGGCAGCCATTTTCTGCTGATAGTCTGTCTTCATTATTATTGAGAGTAGCAGGGTCTCCTGGCCCTCTGTAGTACAAGTGATTGGGTAATAGCAGGGGTTAATAGGATTGAGTAGTAATTTGATCTTATAACTCTTCCATCCTTACTGGTATATAATCCCTGTGTCTGGAAAAGGTTGCACTTGTGTTTATCAGGCTGCAGATGGAATTTCATTAATGAAACTAAGCAAAAATTTCTAAGAATTCCATGAGCAGGATACATTATTTCTTACACTTATTTTACTGAACTGCACTTCTGAAATGCTTATACTTGTGCTATGCAGTTAATCTACTACATGTTGCACTGTAATAAAGCTCACTGCATTTATGTACTGTTTTGTAATGTTTAAACTGTATTTTTCATTGCTAGATACTGTTTCATTACTCTAATTGCATGTTTACTGAATTACTTAACTGTAAACTGCTTTTTCATACTGAGAGTTGTATTTTCTGTTTGTGAGTGCTCTCTCCAAGCTCTTTTGTGCATTTTTGATTTTTTGAGGTTGCATTCTAGTCTAGTCTTTTTGCTGTTAAAAGCATTGTCTAGACTATGCTTGCTCCTTGATCTGTTTAAAACTTTCATTTAGTGGCTAATGCTAGGAACTGTAATAGTGTGCATTACTATAATTGCATTTTTATTTAATTACTAAATTGAAAACTGCTTTTTCATACTGAGACTTGTATTTTCTCTTTGTGATTGTTCTTTCTATGCATTTAAAGTGAGGTTTCTTTCTTCTGCTCAGGTGGCATAATCTTGATAGAGGCCTGCTGCTAACTAGGCCTGTTTGTTTTGTTTGAGTTTCCTCTGTTTCTGGCTGCCATTTTCTGCTGATAGTCTGTCTTCAATATTATTGAGAGTAACAGATTCTCCTGACTTTCTGTAGAACAAGTGATTGGGTAATAGCAGGTGCTAATAGGACTGAGTACTAATTTGATCTTCTTACTCTTCCATCCTTACTGGTATATAAACTATGTGTCTGGAAAAGGTTGTGCTTGTATTTATCAAACTGTGGATGGTATTTCATTACTGAAACTAAGTAGAATATCCTTCAGATTCCAAGAGCAGGATAAGTTATTTCTTACACTTATTTCACTGAACTGCACTTCTGAAACACTTATAATTGTGCTATACAGTTAATCTACTACATTTTGCTCTGTTATAAAGCTCACTTCATTTATGTACTGTTTTATACTGTTTTAACTGTATTTTTCATTGCTAGATACTGTTTCATTACTCTAATTGCATGTTTACTGAATTACTTAACTGTAAACTGCTTTTTCATACTGAGAGTTGTATTTTCTGTTTGTGAGTCCTCTATTTGAGCTTTTCTGTGCATTTTTGATTTTTTGAGGTTTCTGTGTTCTAGTCTAGTCTATTTGCAGTTAAAAGCATTCTCTATAGTCTGCTTGCTCCTTGGTCTGTTTAAAACTTTCATTTAGCGGCTACTGCTAGGAACTGTAATAGTGTGCATAACTTTAATTGCATTTCTATTTAATTACTTAATAATAAACAGCTTTTTCATACTGAGACTTGTATTTTCTGTTTTTGAGTGTTCTTTTATGCATTTAAAGTGAGGTTTCTGTGTTCTGCTCATGTGGCATAATCTCGATAGCAGCCTGCTGTTGTCTAGGCCTGGTAGTTTTGTTTGAGTTTCCTGTGTTTCTGGCAGCCATTTTCTGCTGATAGTCTGTCTTCATTATAATTGAGAGTAAAAGGGTCTCCTGACCTTCTGTAGTATGAAGTATTGGGTAATAGCAGGGGCTAATAGGACTGAGTAGTAATTTGACATTCTAACTCTTCCATCCTTACTGGTATATAAACCCTGTGTCTGGAAAAGGTTGCACTTGTATTTATCAGGCTGTGGATGGTATTTCATTACTGAAACTAAGCAGGAATTCCTTAAGATTTTAAGAGCAGGATAAGTTATTTCTTACACTTTTTTTCACTGAACTGCACTTCTGAAACACTTATAATTGTTCTATACAGTTAATCTACTACATTTTTCACTGTTATAAAGCTCACTTCTTTTATTTACTGTTTTATACTGTTTTAACTGTATTTTTCATTGCTAGATACTGTTTCATTTCTCTAATTGCATGTTTACTGAATTACTTAACTGTAAACTGCTTTTTCATACTGAGAGTTGTATTTTCTGTTTGTGAGTTCTCTATTCGAGCTTTTCTGTGCATTTTTGATTTTTTGAGGTTTCTGTGTTCTAGTCTAGTCTGTTTGCAGTTAAAATCATTCTCTAGAGTCTGCTTGCTCTTTGATCTATTTAAAACTTTCATTTAGTGGCTACAGCTAGGACCTGTAATAGTGTGCATTACTATAATTGCATTTTTAGTTAATTACTAAATTGTAAACTTTTTCATAATGACACTTGCATTTTCTCTTTGTGAGTGCTCTTTCTATACATTTAAAGTGAGGTTTTGTGTTCTGCTCAGGTGGCATAATCTTGATAGAGACCTGCTATTATCTAGGTCTGGTAGTTTTGTTTGAGTTTCCTGTGTTTTTTGGCATCTATTTTCTGCTAATAGTATGTCTTCATTATTATTGAGAGTAACAGAGTCTCCTGACCTTCTGTAATACGAGTGATTGGGTAATAGCAGTGGCTAATAGGACTAAGAAGTAATTTGATCTTCTACCTCTTCCATCCTTACTGGTATATATATCCTCTGTCTGGAAATGTTTGTGCTTGTATTTATTAGGCTGTGGATGGTATTTCATTACTGAAACTAAGCAGAAATTCCTTCAGATTCCAAGAGCAGGATAAGTTATTTCTTATACTTATTTCACTGAACTGCACTTCTGAAATGTTTATACTTATGCTATACAGTTAATCTACTACATTTTGCACTGTTATTAAACTCACTGCATTTATGCACTGTTTTATACTGTTTAAACTGTATTTCCCATTGCTAAATTCTGTTTCTTTACTCTAATTGCATGTTTACTGTATTACTTAACTGTAAACTGCTTTTTCATACTGAGACTTACATTTTCTCTTTGTGAGTGTTCTTTCTATTCATTTAAAGTGATGTTTTTGTGTTGGTGGCATAATCTTAATTGAGGCCTGCTGTTGTCTCAGCATAGTAGTTTTGTTTGAGTTTCCTGTGCTTCTCGCAGCCATTTTCTGCCAAAAGTCTGTCTTCATTATTATTGAGAGTAGCAGGGTCTCCTGACCCTCTGTAGTACAAGTGATTGGGTAATAGCAGGGGCTAATAGGACTGAATAGTAATTTGATCTTCTAACTCTTGCATTCTTACTGGTATATAAACCCTGTGTCTGGAAAAGGTTGCACTTGTATTTATCAGGCTGCGGATGGAATTTCATTACTGAAACTAAGCAAAAATTCTTATGAATTCCATGAGAAGGATAAGTTATTTCTTACAGTTATTTTACTGAACTGCACTTCTGAAATGCTTATAATTGTGCTATGCAGTTAATCTGTTATATTTTGAACTGTAATAAAGCTCTCTGTATTTATATACTGTTTTATAATGTTTAAACTGTATTTTTCATTGCTAGATACTGTTTCATTACTCTAATTGCATGTTTACTGAATTACTTAACTGTAAACTGCTTTTTCATACTGAGAGTTGTATTTTCTTTTTGTGAGTGCTCTCTCCAAGCTTTTTTGTGCATTTTTGATTTTTTGAGGTTTCTGAGTTCTAGTCTAGTCTTTTTGCTGTTAAAAGCATTCTCTAGACTCTACTTGCTCCTTGATCTATTTAAAACTTTCATTTAGTGGCTACAGCTAGGAACTGTAATAGTGTGCATTACTATAATTGCATTTTTATTTAATTACTAAATTGTAAACTGCTTTTTCATACTGAGACTTGTATTTTCTCTTTGTGATTGTTCTTTCTATGCATTTAAAGTGAAGTTTCTGTGTTCTGCTCAGGTGGCATAATCTTGATAGAGGCCTGCTGCTGACTAGGCCTGTTTGTTTTGTTTGAGTTTCCTGTGTTTCTGGCAGCCATTTTCTGCTGATAGTCTGTCTTCATTATTATTGAGAGTAACAGGTTCCCCTGACCTTCTGTAGTACAAGTGATTGGGTAATAGCAGGGGCTAATAGAACTGAGTAGTTATTTGATCTTCTAACTCTTCCATCCTTGCTGGTATATAAACCATGTGTCTGGAAAAGGTTGTGCTTGTATTTATCAAACTGTGGATGGTATTTCATTACTGAAACTAAGTAGAATATCCTTCAGATTCCAAGAGCAGGATAAGTTATTTCTTACACTTATTTCACTGAACTGCACTTCTGAAACACTTATAATTGTTCTATACAGCTAATCTACTACATTTTTCACTGTTATAAAGCTCACTTCTTTTATTTACTGTTTTATACTGTTTTTAACTGTATTTTTCATTGCTAGATACTGTTTCATTTCTCTAATTGCATGTTTACTGAATTACTTAACTGTAAACTGCTTTTTCATAGTGAGAGTTGTATTTTCTGTTTGTGAGTCCTCTATCCGAGCTTTTGTGTGCATTTTTGATTTTTTGAAGTGTCTGTGTTCTAGTCTAGTCTGTTTGCAGTTAAAAGCATTCTCTAAAGTCTGCGTGCTCCTATATCTGTTTAAAATTTTCATTTAGTGGCTACAGCTAGGAACTGTAATAGTTTCCCACCCACCCTCCCTAGTGGCTTTGCAGTTGCCCACCCATACTGTATATTTGATCTGTCACACTCCTCCCAGTCTAGTGTCATTAGTTCATTCAATCTAATAGAGAACATTTGTGAAGGCCAACCCACTCAGATTCTTTACCTTGAATTAACTTCTGTTCCAGCTTTCTCCATTTCCACTTTACTGCAAAAAAATTCTAAGCTTACTTCCCCCCTTTCCTGTAACAAGTCTAGTCCAGATACAGATTTGCTGTGTCCAGGACTGTATGTAAGCTCCTGAGCCCCACCCTCACTTAACTATGGTTAAACTATTCCTGGCACCATAAAGTCTGCTCTTCAAATTTTCCCTTGCAACTAGTCAACTGTTTTTGTTTTCGCACTCAAATCTGTTTCTTTGAGCTCAGCACTTGTTCAGAACTCGTTATAAGCACTAAATAAGCTACAAATTACTACAGCACTCAACTTTCATCACTTGTCTAGAGGAAAACAGTTTTTAGTACTTAATAAATAAGCACCTATCCAGGCATGTCTAAAGGTCAGCTTCCGGCATGTTCTCCTGTCTACCTGATGAATCTGGGCATCTTGAGGCAATGTAGCAATTGCCTCATGTACACAGACAACCCTATCCTCCTACCACCCAACACTACGACCTGTGAGAGATGCACTCATATAGGCAAACTGGAAGTAAAGCTCTCTTCACCGAAGACTGGACTAGATAGTCAAGAGGAGAAGGTAAACACTTGCACCACACCACACCCTTCACATAGTCCCTCAAAACCTACACCACCAAAACACACACACAGAAGCAAATAACACATGCCTACATTCGCGGAGGTTCTCAAAAAAAATCTGCCCAAACAACCGAGACCTCCAAAGCAAAAATGCAAGCAACCTCTACCCCCCAACACAACCCAAATGCACATAGCCCACATACTCAGTGTGCCACTCAACTACACAATAAGGCATAACGTACCCACCACTCTAGTCCTCGGTGACTCTATAGTCAGGCACACTGATATTCCACTCACCAGGCTAAACAAGAAGAAAGTTACTGTCAGCTCCCTGTTGGGTGCCAGGATCCATCAAATAATGCACGCACTCAGGTCACTCCACAACAAGTACAAATATGACTCTGTCATTGTCCACGTTGGTGTGAATGACCTGAGATGTACCTCCCTGGACTACATGAAAAGAGACATGTAGGAGCTCTCCGACTTTGTAGCCCAGGCAGGTATGACCGTAGCCCTGAGTAGCATCCTGCCATCACCCAGAATGATACCACAGTGCAAGGACAAAATGATTGCCTTCAAAAATTGACTAAGCTTCTGGTGTCATTCTACGGGAATCCAGTATCTGCCTGCCTGGGATGACATGATCGACAGACCATGATGCTTTGGCAGAGATGGCCTGCACCTATTGCACTTGGGATTCTGGATACTGGCAAAGGCTCTTTCCACCCCTATTGTGCCTTTTTTAGGCAAGGTTCAAATGACAAATTCACCACCCTAACAGGTTCAAGCAAGCAAAATCTGAGGGTAATGTTATTCAATGTTAGAAGTCTAAACTTCAAAATGCACTCACACGAGGCACTCCCTAAAATGGAGAACATCGACATCTGTGCAGTGACAGAAACCTGGTTCAAAGCTCCAGGGAGCACCCCTGCATTATAAGGCTATAATTCATACCACACCTTTCAACCACCTAACCCGGACCGAAACACTAAAGGTGGAGGTGTGGCCATAGTCATTAAGGATATCCACACCTCCAAGCTAGTTGCTCAGCATAATGTATCCGAGATTATCCAAGTTCAGCTAACTCTGGGCAAGACCGCAATCCAGATTGTAGCTTGCTACAGACCCCCCACCATGCCCCAGGATTCCCACTCCTCTTTTCTTAATACACTGGTAAATATTAGGGTACTATCCAACACCCTAATAATGGGTGATTTAAACTATCCCACCATTAACTGGGAAAACTACTCATGTACCAACTCTTTTGGTCAATGTTTTCTGGAATTCATCAATTCCAACACCTTGGATCAACTTATCCACATCCCCACCAGGGGCAGCAATATCCTAGACCTGGTCATCACCTACATGGGTGACCAGTGTTCCACACCAGAGGTCAATTCCTCATTGGTCAGATCCACCACAAACTTATCACCCTAGACATCCACATCCCACTCCCACTCCCCATTAGGAAAACAGCCGTAAAAAATTTCTCCAAAGCCAATGTCATGCTTCTTAAGACAGAAGTGGCAAAAGTCACGACACCCATGCAGATGGGCAATAGAGGTACGACTGCTGAATCCTGCACAAATGCACTTTATAAGCACTTACACGAGTGCATGGATCTGCTATCCCTAACAGAACCAAGATGCTATCCTCCAAAAAAAGGAAGCCAATCTGGTGGTCTTCTGCCATAAACAAACTCTACAACAGAAGAAGGAAACTGTTACAAAAAAGAGTAAAATCCCATGATTGGAGGAACTCCCTGGTCAGCCTCAGTAAGAAGCTGAGATCCCTCATAAAATCCTCCAAAGCTAGTTATGAAAACAAAACTGATTCTAAAGACAACCACAAAGCATTCTATAGCCATGTCAAGAATCTCAATGGCAACACTCAGATCTGCACTGAGTCACAGCACAATGAAACTAAATATACAAAACCAACTGATATTGCCAAAATCCTGGCGATTGGTTCAGTGCTAACTTTACCCCCTTCTCCTCCTTAAAGGGCCCATCTCTATACTGGAAGAATGCAAAGTTCCTATAATCATGGCTGCACAGGTAAAAACCTCACTCTCCAAAGCCAAGAACACAGCATCCATGGGACCTGACAACATCCCAGGCTGCCTTCTACATGATCTACAGAATGAACTGGCACCCCACCTAAGTACCATGTTCAATCATAGCCTCACCTCAGGCTTTGTGCCCATTGAATGGTGCACCATGATGGTTATCCCACTCCACAAAGGGGGAGACATGACTGACCCCGGGAACTACTGCTCCATTAGCCTGATGAGCCTGGTCTGCAAGGCCATGGAACATATCTTGGAACTCATAAACAAAGACATTGGAGATCTCCAAACTTTGGACCCCACACAGTTCAGGTATGTAAAAGGCAGATCATGTCTCCTAAACCTGATAGACTTCTTTGAAGCAGTCACTAAAGCTGTAGATGAGGGTAAGGTGGTTCACACAACTTATCTAGATCTCGCCAAAGCATTTGACACCATCCCCCACTCTGGAATTATAGATAAACTCACTAAACTAGGTATAAATCCCTATGTCATAAGATGGGTTGCCAACTGGCATACTGACAGAACCCACACTGTGTAAGTAGCAGACTCCAAATCAGACTTCAGACCAGTGACAAGTGGAGTACAACAGGGTTAAGTCCTGGGTCCTCTCCTGCTTGGTATCTACTTCTCTGAAGTACAGGCTAACACAAAAGGTCTTTGACTAAGTTTGCAGATGTCTGCAAACTAGGAGCCATAATCAAAACTCCTAACAATGTGGACATCCTACAAAAGGGCCTCACTGAGACAGATGCCTGGTGTCAAAGCCATAGTATCAAGCTCAATGCCAAAAAGTGCATTGTCATCCCCTTTGGTAAAAACTCTGTACCCATGAACTACCACATAGGTGGTAGTCTACTTAACACTGAAAGTATGACAAGAGACCTTGGGACACAGGTGGACAGTAGTCTCTCCTTTGATAATCACATCACCACAGTGGTTAGAAAATCCTTCTATGTGGCACACCTCATCACAAAAGGTTTCTCATCCAAAAAAAAGAGGTCATTGTTCCTCTCTACTCATCACTTATTAGACCCATTATAGAGTACAATGCCCCTTTTGGTATGTACCTCACAAGACATCTACAACAACTGGAAAGGCCACAGAAATACCACACAAAGAGGATTACTGGCCTCAAACAGATACCCTTCGCAGACCGTCTCAAAAAACTCCAGCTTTACTCCGTCGCATATTGCCTACTCAGAGATGATCTCTGCCTAACATACAAAGCTATGTCAAACCCAGAGCTGTTGGACATGCTCCACTTAAAGAAATCCCAATCCCTCCTAGCTACATGCTCTAGGGACTTAAACCTTGTCACCACATTAAACAGAACATGCTGGAGGGATATATTCCTGTCCCAGAGACTCCCCATACTCTGGAACAGACTACCTATCTATGTCAAACAGAGCTCCTCATTAGCACTCTTCAAGAAAAATCTTGATGATCTGATGGGTAATAGGAAATTCACCCCAGGGATCACTTCTGTGGCTCTGTTTGATAGTGGCACAGGAAAATATTTTTCTTGGGTGGCGAAAGCCAGGGTACCTTTTTGGCTAGGCTACTATAGGCCCTTAGCCAGTAGCCTAGTACCTACCTATGAACCTATGAACCATTGTATTAGCTTTTTAGTAGGGCAGCTGAATCTAAGCAATTAGATGGGAATAGAACTCTGTTCCATTAGTAACCGCTGAGGCTACATCAGAGCTTGTGATACTACAAGTAAATTTTGAGGCCAATCATATAGTTTGAGTATGTTTGTACACATGAAATCCTTAAATTCAAGTATTTTAAATTTGCAGGTGCTTTAGATTTTAACAGAATAGGTGACAAGTTTGTGGTCTGATTTAACCAGGGATACAGATACTAAGGCAGTGGTGGATGTGGGAGATGTGTTAAGACCAGGTCTCAGTAGTTCTTCCTTCTAGCTCAAAGTTGTAGGTGCACCAGTTTATCAAAATTTAGTTGGAACTGCCCATAATAAATTAACGGTAATTTGATGAGTACATTAAGGTATCCTTCATGGTCATCTGGGGACATGGAGGGTGTACCATAACAAGCTATACAGTGATATTTTGTTTTGTTCAACATAAGTTGTACATTGAAAATAACAAATACCAGGTCCAAGAAATAAAAACAACCCACAACCCAACCGTAATAAATTTTAATGGTTAAGCACTTTCATCGAGCATGTATCACTCACTTCTTCAGAACAAATAAATCACTGTACAACACTTATTTAAAAAAACCCTCCCAAATAAGTCACATGCTAGACAACCACCAATCAAGTTGAGTGCTCATTAATTGGCTAATAAAATGAAACTAAGTATAAAGGAATCATTGTAACATGTCAGTAGAAACCTAAAAACATTGTTTGAGCTGTAAAACATACTCACTTGTAAAACAATTTTCTATACAATCAAATAAAGTCATTCTTAACAATAAAACACATGATCTTAACAATGCCTAATAACCAAAAACTTTAAACAGTGTATGAGCATTACTTCAAAATACTATGTAAAGGAATCTTGTCATTCAAGCCTGGGGAAACACATGCATTTAGCCTGATCTGCCATTTCAGCTCCACAGCCTCAATCTAGTCAACTCAAGGATCCCCCCATAGTTCTTAGTAACCTGATCAATCCTCATTGCACCTGCAAATCCACTGATGTAATATAACTGGCCCTGTGTGGATTGTGCAACTGTTTTATGTAGGGAAAACTCAAAGAAGATTTAAGGACCATATTTATGAGCATTCCATAGATATTAGAAACCAGAACATTAACAATGCACTTTATAAACATGTTGAAATCCAGGGCACAAATTTGAATTAATTGGGACTGAACAGGTTATTAAGAACCCTAGGGGGGTCATTGTGTTGACTGGATTGTGGCTGTGGAGAGATTGAAACAAAGTTAAGAAAAGCCTCTAAATGGAAAACCCCACACCCAGATACAGTACCTAACTTCTGGCTAAAAGTATTAACATCTTTGCATGAAGATTTAGCCATGAGTAAGAACTATTTATATCCGTACTCCAAACAAACACCAGCCTGGCTAACAACAGGAAAAACAGTGCTCCTACTTAAGAGTGAACTTGCAAGCTACCCTAAAAATTATAGACCAGTAACATACCTTCCAACAATATATAAACTATACACTGGAACTGATGCTGATAAAGTTTATAGTCATTTAGAAGAAAACTCAATTATGGCCATAGAACAAAAGAGCAATAAAAGAAAGTCATATGGAACAAAGGATCATTTGTTGTCAAGTTAAGCCATAGTGGAGAACTGTAAAAAGGGGAAGAATCTAAGTATGGCATGGATAAACTACAAAAAAGCATTGGACAGTATCTCACATTCATGGATAAACAAGTGTTTAAAATGTATAAGATACGCCTTACACTGATAAACTACATCACAGTGACCATGAAACAGTGGCAAACTACTTAAGACATGATAAAGGACGAATTATTATTCCAGAGATAAAAATTCAGAGGGGGATATTCCAGGGTGACTTTCTGCACCACTACTCTTTTGCCTTGCCCTTAACCCATTAAGCTGTCTGGTTAATAGATTAGGTCATGGCTATAATTTGCCTCCCAGAAAGCAACAAGTGTAAAGACTTCTCATCTTCTCTTTGTCAATGATTTAAAACTGTACAGCTCATCAGATGAGGAACTGAAAGCACAACTGCAAGTTGTTAACTCTTTCAGATCATATAAGAATGTCATTTGGTCCTGATAAATGTGCAAAAGCAACCTTTAAAGCAGGAAACTGCTGCACCAAGAAAACATCAGTTTGGGACAAGAATGTGATATAAAAGAAATTGAGCAACAGGGAGTATATAAATATTTGGGAATTGATGAAGGATCAACAATAAAACATGAACAAATGTGAATAAAACTCAGTAAGGAATATTTTAGAAGACTTAAAATTAATCTTGAAAACAGTGTTGACATATAGGAACAAAGTTCAAGCTATGAACCAATTTGCTCTTCCTGTCCTAACTTACAGTTTTGGAGTGACTGACTGGACCCAAAAGATGTCTGATAGATTTGACAGGAAAACAAGAAGGATGCTTCATGCCAGCAAATGATTTATAAAAATCAGTGCAAACCAAGATTATATATCTCCCATTCCAAAGGAGGTATGGGCCTCCTTGAAATTGACTACATGTATAGATCTGCAATCATGGGACTACATACATATCTGCTGACCTCACAAGACCCAAATAGTGAAAGTTTTGAAACATGAGGAGAATAAATCTAAGATTACTTCCCTTCTTAGTCTAGCAGAATCATATCTGCATCAAGCGGGAATGGAAATCAAAACAGAAGTAGATAAAAATCAGGCAGCAACTGAATGTGCTAAAACAACAAACGAATTAATATATACATTGAAGGATCAGATGAGAAGACAAGAAATATGGAAATGCATAAATGTAGTTGCAACTATTGAAAACTCCTGGAACTACCTCATGTTGATTAGGATCAAACACAGGAATGGTTAAGGAGATGCAAATTCAAACTAAACGTTGAAAGCTTAATATTGGTGGTCCAAGATGGTGGACTACGTACACACTGGTTTACAAAGTCCATTGAAGATGTGGAAGAAACAGACAAATGTGGGGTTTGTAAAACAGAATTGGAAACAGTTGCACACCTTGTTGTTGGTTGTGACATACCAATGGCAGAAAGCCTGTATACTGAAAGGCATGGTAATGTGACAAGACTGCCATACTGGGGATTATCCAAACATTATAATATTGAAATAGCTGAAAAACACTGGAAACGTGAGCCACAATGCATCACAGAAAATGTTGAAGTCTACATCACATGGGATCACCCATTACCAACAGTTCAAAAGATAGATGCAAGAAAAACAGATATAGGGGTCCATGAAAAGAAGACAAAAGTAGCATTGATGATTGAAATCACTACACCCAGTGACTACAGTGTCTTGCGTACAGAGAGACACAAAGTTATAAAATATCAGAATTTGTAGGCAGAAACAAAGGAGATGTGGAAGAAAGATACTCAGACAGTTCCAATAGTGGTAGGAGCAACGGGTCTTATAAAAAAAGAATCTACAGTCATATTTAGATATGTTACTGATATATGCAACTCCATACAAATTGCAGAAGGAGTCATTACTGGGCACATTGTGGGTGTTACGAAGAGCAATTCTGGCTGACATCAAAGATTGAAACAATACTAATTTCATGAACTTTAATCGTACCTTGACTTAGGAATGGGGTCCATTCCTATCATGCTATTAAAAACCCCAAAAATATTGGAGAAATTAAAAAGGAGGCTATTGACAAACTTTTGGCTGACAGGTTCGGCTCAAATTTCTCCCCTCATTCCCCCCAATAGTCCAAAGGAAATACTGCATACCACAATCCCCCTAATCATTATTAGGAAACAGGTCATTAGTGCACTTTCCAAGGACAAAAACACTGCATTGATGGGCCCTGATAACATCCTGGGATGCTTACTAAATAGCATGAAACATGACCTCTCTGGTCCACTTGAATCACTTTTAAACTGGAGTCTACAGTCAGGTTTTTTGCCCAAGGAATGGAAGATGGCTACTCTCATTACCCTGCACAAAGGAGTTCCAAACTCTGATCTGGGTAACTACAGGCATAAGTCTGACCAGGCTTATATATAAAGCCATGGAAAGAATCATCATGGACTTGATAAATGAGGACATAGGTAATATGCAAATTGTGGACCCATCACAGTTTGGCATTGTTAAAAGAAGGTCATGACTATTAAATCTAGTGGACTTTTTGGGGGGGGGTCACCAAAACACTGGATGAAGGCAAGAGTGTACACCCAACTTACCTTGAATTATCCAAGGCTTTTGATACAATAGCCCATTCAGGCATTATAGACAAGCTCACTAATTTAGGTATAAACATTTTATCACCCACTGGATAGCCAATTGGCTCACGGATAGGACCTAGGATGTCAAAATAGATGAGGTCATCTCCACTGTCAAATTAGGTAAGGTCACTTCCACACAAGACATGTCACTAGCAGATTTCCCCAGGGTGCAGTACTGGGGCCACTCCTTTTTTGCATCTTTTTTCTCTGAAATGGAGCCAAATGCTGAAGGTTTATCACTGAATAAATTTGCAGATGATTGCAAGCTGGGATTATCATCAACTCCCCTGCAGACACTAGCGTTCTTCAAGAAGGCCTATCTCTGACTAACAAATGGTGCCAAAGCCATGGTCTTAAACTCAGTGCTAAAAACTGCATAGTTGTACACTTTGGGACATCAATAATCCCAGCTAATTACCAAGCTGATAATACACCCCTAAGAGTCAATCCAATTGTCTGGGATCTGGATACACATGTAGACAGTAGCCTTGCCTTCAACTGTCATGTGGCCACAGTAGTGAGGAAATCCTTTTATGTTGCTCAACTTATTAGTACGGGCATGGCATTTAGGTCCAAAGAGGTCATTATCCCTCTTTACTCTACCCTTGTTAGACCAATCAGAGAGACTGCTCCTCTTGTAGACCAGGCTTCCCATCTATGTGAAGTTGAGTTTGTCTATTACCCAGTTTAAGTGCATCCTAGACCAGTGGATGGGAATAGGAAATGTACACTGGGCCTGGCACCCATGTCTCTTATCAACAGAAGTAGCTTATAAATGCCTGGTCCTCAATGTCCTATTTGGATACAGGACATCATTATTCTTTTGGGAAACTTGGCTGGCATAGAAAGACCCCTTGGACATTTAGCTTAGTAACAATCTATAAATCACCTTGGAAAGACTTTATTTTTCACAATGTTGGCTTGCAGTTAAAAAGGAAATTAACTGTGCAAATCAGAACTTTAGAAAGAGAGAAATTTGAACTTTTTTTCCTGACAATACAGAATAAAGTGTATGATATCAAGAAAATGTATGATAACAGAACTGTATGGACAGAGGGATGGGATATGTGTGTTACATTTAAATTGTATGATGGAAAGGTACAGCATATTTCAAATAATATCACACTAAATGGGAAAAGAGCAACTGTTAGGCATTGGGGCCAACCAAAGACATCCTTCTATTGTGGGAATGAAAAGCACTTGCTTCAGGAGTGCCCAAAAAAGAAGAAGTGGGTAATTTTAGGAGCAGGATTATAGTGCTAGAAACAGTAGACCATTTTGTAGGAAGTGTAATGATTCTGGCCAGTTTTGTTTTGAATGTCTGGTTCTGGAAAAGACAGGCACATAAAATAAATTGAGAGGGAGGAAATACAGTATGTAGGAAACAATATTCAGGAATAAATTTAAATGGCTGATGTAAGTGGAGAAGAAAGTGAAACATATATGACTCAAGGTGAAGAAAAAGCAAGGTGGATATATAATGGTAGAAAAACATTAGATACAAGCAGAAAATAAATATGGTGGGTTGGCAAGTGAAGAAGTACAAAACAAGATGGTGACTCAGAAAAAGATGAAGAGCAAAAACAGTTAAATCTGTTGGAGGGAGGGTGTGAAAGTGAAAAAGAAAAACATGAATAGGAGAGAAAAAAGATGCAAAAAAGGAAAAGCATGATTTAGGTATTTGAGGACTAAGTGTGAACAGTATAAGAAATGAATTGAGAGGTTTAATGTCTGTAGAATCATGGAAAAGGGAAAAGACAGATGCATTATGGCTACTCAAAGAAGACATGATAAGCAAAAAAGATAAAAATTAAGCTGTATGGAGCAAAAGAGTGCAAGGTTAATAAGATATGGAATGTGTTCTGGTGTAGGAGTGTTAATAAGAGAAGATGAAAGTAAAAATGCTAGATGTAACAATTGTGATACCGTGAGAAGTATTAATATATGACTTGAGAATAAAAATGGAAACTGTGAGAGGATATTAGTAAAACATGAATATACAAACATGACAGAAAGAAAAAAAAAAGATTTAAAGAAATAAAAAAAAGTGACAGTAAATATGTCAATAACAATGACTGCGGATTTAATTCTAAGGTAAAAAAAAAACGAAGGGAAAAATAACACAAGATGTAAAGATAATAGAAGTGATATGATATGTAAAACTGAAAATAGGAACAGGTAGAGAAATGGTGTACAAAAAGTGACTTTTAAAAGGGGAACAGATTATGTTATATATTCTGGTGGAATAAAGGAAGTAGCAGTTGTGCTAGAAAGAGTAGATTTTTCAGATCACAGAGCAACCTCAGCCAGTGGCAATGAAGACTTCATAAAATAAGGAAACAGAATAAAGTGTTTAACAGGACATATAACTATAAAAAAAGGAAATGAAGGGTAAGGTAGTATACCATGGGAAAAAAAACAAGACAACAAAAGTGCTTCATGGAAATTGTACAAACTGGTGGGTAGTACTTAAAGCAAAATTTAAAAAGACTTTTCATAAGTAAAGAAAAGTGTTTAAAAAGAAGAAAAGTGGATTACAAAAACATGAAATATTTTAAGAAAGGAAAAGAAGAGTGAAGGAGTAGGAAAAAATAGAAAAACAGTATGAGAAAAATAAGTAAAAAAAGGCAATGCTGTTTAGACAGGAGTTTTAAAGGGCAGTAAGGAAGCAGTCTCACCCTCTTTAGTAAAGGAGGTAAAAAGAAAAGAAGTATGATGGACAGCATTTTACATGAGAATGGAGTAGCAAAATAAAAACAAAAGGAACTTATGGAGTTAATAGAAACATTTAAAGAAACAATGCAGAACAAGGAAGATGTTGAAAGGGAAAAGTAGACAATGAAAATAATTACAAATATAGCTAGGTGTGCATTAGAATAAAAAAGTAATTGAGAGAATTGGAATAGGCTGTAAAAGAAGGGAAGAAATAATCAGTACCCAGCTTGGAAGGGTTAAGTTAGGTATATTATAAGGAGAAGGAGAAATAAGTATTTGTTTAAATGCTTAATGAATAGTTGGATGAAGAGGTAGAAGAAGAAATATATGAGCTGTGGTAATTAAATTAATCTGGAAGAAAGATGTCAAGAATACTAAGAACTGGAGACCAGTTACAATTGAGAAAACTCTTTAAAATCATAATGAAAAAAAGAATAGGGCTGGATTTAGAGGAAGTTGTATATAGAGTAAAGAGAAAGCAAGTGAAGGAATTGTTAAAAATAATAAAAGAAGTAATATATGTTATTTTAAGGAAGAATAAAGAAATAAGATTGCACATGATGTAAAAAAAGCATTTGATTGGGCAAAATCATGAGACAATATGGGATATTTTAGAGGATTATATGGTTGGGAGAAATAAAAGTATTAAAGATGTGTTATGAGATATTTTGGGTAAATATTATGGTAAATGCTTGCTTAGGAAAGAAAAACATTGAAAACAAGTCAAATGGGGTGCTGATGAGTATGTGTCTATTCATGCTAATAATAAATGCAATAATGCAAATGTGTAACAGTGAAATGAGACAAGCTAGATGGAAAATGGAAAAGGTGTAATAATACCCATGTGTCCTACATAGGTTCATGGGTAATTACTAGGATAGCTGCTCTTGCATTTTATGTCTAGTCAATTTCCTTTTTGTGCTCATAATAACTTAACCCATTTGTTTATAGACTGGCTTTACCTAAGGTTGATAATTATGTATTATTCCTAATGAATATAACTGGGATCATACCATAGATAACTTGAGGGGACCCATTCATGGGATAGAGCATGGAGCTGCCTCTGTCCATCAGCAGTATGGGGGTAGTCCTGGGGTAAATGCTCTATTACGCATCTATAGATCTAAGTTGTGCTTGAAAATAGACATTGATGAATTTTCTTTTATGTGGGTGGGATGTCTGTTTCATAGCAGAAGTATCCTCTGTGAAATATAACTGTCCCTCCAAACCATTCTGTTGAAGTTGCAGAAGATGTTTAGATCCCTATACAGAGTATTTCTAATGTAATGTTGGCTTGTTGATGTGTGGTAAATCCATCAGTAATGGGTTGGAGGATAGTTTGTATATTAGACTTAGGCCACCTCTCAGCAGACTCATTTGCAGAGGATTTAGTTATTGTAACAAAAATACTGTATGGATGAAGGAAACTGTGTAAGGAAGTTAAGTAATGCTGGATTAAAGTTAAATATGTCAAAAAAGCAAAGGGTTTGGTGAAATGAAGATAAATGTAATATATTTATTATATATATCTTCTTTAATTCTCATTACAATAAATAAGATAAACATATTAGGAATCAGGTTTGGTGAAAACAGAAACATTTAAAAATGGAAAGAAATTGTAGATGAAGTAAAGAGATTAGTTAGTTTGTGGAAAATGCATATGTTTTATTAAGAAAGAAGGTGTGTGTGCTGAGGATGTATAAATTGGGAAAGTTTTGACATTTAGGGAGTATTTATATGTTTTCCTAGAAAACTGGATAAATAATTGTTAGGATTTTTTTCAGTTTTTTTGGGGGGTGGTCAAAACTCAATTCAGTTAGATGGGGAATTGTATATAATACAAAAGGGAAAGGAGGTTTGAATTTAAAAAAGAAAATCCAGTTGTGTATTTGGTGTCTGCACATTTTTGGGTATTAAGAAATACAAAAGAGAAAGAAAGCAGTTTGGTAGGTGTTATAAGTTCTTATCTTGGTTCTGAAGCTAAATAGTAAAGCATGATGCAGATGGAAGAATGAGATATATGGAATGACAGCTAATAGCAGTTTAATAAAAATGTAGTCACTTTTTAATTTTTAGTTTGTTTTTTAATTTGTTTTTGTTAAGGATCATTAGAACATTCGTCTTTTTTCACTGCTGTGAGGGACATTATACTTATTATGGTAGTAGCGCTGATTGATCAAGGCAGGCTTTGAACCAACCTATCAAGTCAATTAATCAAGTAATCAGTTACATAGGCATTGGGTATCAAGTGCGAGTCATGGCACCACTCAGGTAACCCTGTAAAACAAAGTGTTTAAACCATAATTGCCCAACCATAATACAGTTCCTGACAACATAGGTAAGCAATTTTCTAATGTCATTGTGGCTACCTTGGCAGATATGGGCATCCTGAGACAATGTGGCAATTGCCTCAGGTACTCAGACAACCTTTTAATCCTTACAGAAACTAACAGAGTGTGCTAGAAATGTAAATACATAACTTTCTTGGAGAGAAAACTCTCACTTACAAACATGGTTGTCAAGACAACACACATCCTTCACACATACTACTCACTGGGCTATAAGAAAAGACACATTATTGATTACTGTGAATATGTCACAGACTGCTATATGCCTTGAACCTTCTCCAAGGATAATGACAGAGTATGAGCAGAAAAGTATTGATTTTAATAACTGGCATTTCTGTTGTCACTTCAGGAAATCCAATATCTATCAGCATGGGAGGCCATGGTTAACAGATTGCATTGCTTTGCCAAGCATGGTCTTCACCTATCTCCCATGGGCTTTCAGATGATTGCTAAAACTTTAACCACCCCCTTAGAGCCTTTTTTAGACAATGCCAACATGACAAATCTGTCAACATAGTAAAAAAAATCCCAAAACAACCTTGAGGTTATACTGATCAGTACAGGAGGCTAAATGAGAAATACTTACTGATCAATACTAGGAGCCTAAACAAAAAACTCTACACCCAATTATCTCTCTTCCATCTGGAGAATGTTGACATCTGTGCTGTTACCAAGACTTGTTTTAAAGCTGCAGAAAGTACTCCTGAAGGGCAAGGCTACAATGCCTTCTACACATTTAGACCAACAGCAAAACAGAGAAGGGATAAAGATGGAGGTGTCTCAGTCTATGTTAGCAACAAATACAATTACAAGTTGGTTAAACAAGATGATGCCATGGAGGTCTTCTACATCCAAGTCTACGCAGATAAGATTCCTTACCATGTTCTTGCCAGGTACAGGTCACCCTCTATGACCTACAAAGGTCAAAGTGTTTACCTTGACCTACTAGAGGTACTCACCATCTAACCAAGTACCTTATTCCTGGGAGACTTTAACTACCCATCTATAGACTGGAGAAACTACACTGCCTCTAACTCACAGGCACAGTATTTCTGGACTTTATCAACACAAACAACCTGGACCAGATAGTGTGCACTCCAATCAGAATATCAAACATATTGTATATAGGAGAGTGGTGCAACCCCCCCCCCCCAGTCTAATCCTCATTGGTGAGGTTGGACAACAAAGTTGTCTCCCACAAAATAAAAATCAAACCAGAAAATCTAGCTAGACCCAAAACAGTTAGGAACTATTTTAAAGCAAACTTCATCCTATTAAACAACAGTTTGTCAAAATTCATGGCTTCCCCCAAAAACTGAGACCACAGCTATCTATAAGAATTGTTTACAGAAACCCTGAACAAACATCTACATGGTTGTACAAACATGTAAATGGCTGCATTCAGGCTACCATACTTACCAGAAGTAAGTCCAGGTTTGAAATCAAAAATAAACCCCTCTGGTGGAATCCTTACCTTAACAAGGTATATAACAAAATAAAAAAAGCCATGGCCAAAATCAGAAAGAACAGCTTCCATAGAGATACGAGCACTCTAATTCAACTAAAGAAGAAACTAAGAAGTCTAATAAACTCCACCAAGGCCAATTACAAGGTCAAAATAGCCTCTCAGGCTAAGGACAGTTGCAAGGCCTTCTTCAACTATGTCAAGGACCTTAAAGGTAACACACAGCAGTGTGAAGAACTCCTGGTAAATGGCATCACCTTCACTGACCAGGGTGACACTTTGAATTTACTGGCTGATAAATATATCTCTAGCTTCACCCCCACTACCCCTGTGAAGTCCCTTATAACATATCCCCCCATCTACCAACAGGGAGCAGGTCCTGGTGGTGCTTGCTAAGACCAAAAACACTGCTTCAGTGGGCCTCAGCTATGTCCCCAGTTGTATCCTAAATAGCCATGGCCAAAATCAGAAAGAACAGCTTCCATAGAGATAAGAGCTCTCTAATTCAACTAACAAGAAACTAAGAAGTCTAATAAACTCCACCAAGGCCAATTACAAGGTCAAAATAGCCTCTCAGGATAAGGACAGTTGCAAGGCCTTCTTCAACTATGTCAAGGACCTTAAAGGTAACACACAGCAGTGTGAAGAACTCCTGGTAAATGGCATCACCTTCACTGACCAGGGTGACACTTTGAATCTACAGGCTGATACATATATCTGTAACTTCACCCCCACTACCCCTGTGAAGTCCCTTATAACATATCCCCCCATCTACCAACAGGGAACAGGTCCTGGTGGTGTTTGCTAAGATCAAAAACACTGCTTCGGTGGGCCTCAGCTATGTCCCCAGTTGTATCCTAAATAGCCTAAAACATGACTTATCAGGACCATTTGAGGCACTCTTCAACTACAGCCTCAAAGCAGGTTCATACTAGCTGAATGGAGGGAGGGAAAAGTCATTTGTCTTCATACGGGTAGACCATCAACAGACTCTGGGAACTACAGACCCATCAGTTTGACAAATTTAATATGCAAAGCCAGGGAATTAATTATCATGGAAATGATTAACAATGACACTGGCAACATGCAGAAACTAGACTCATCCATGTTTGGCTTTGTTAAGGTAAGTTTTTGCCTACTCAACCTGGTAGACTTCTTTGATAGGGTCACCAAGGCTATGGATAAGGGGAGAACAGTGCATACCACCTATCTTGATCTGGAGAAGGCATTCAGTACAATACTCCACTCAGGTATTGTTGACAAGCTCACAGAACTTGGCATAAATTCCTGTATAACTCGATGGACTGCTGGCTAGCTCACAGATAAAACTCAAGAAGTCAGGATCAATCAGACCACCTCCACCAGGAGACTGGTCACCAGTGGAGTACTTTAGTCTATATGATGGGCCTGCTCCTGCTTAACATCTACTTCTCAGAAGTCAGTCATAATGTCAATGGCCTCTAGCTCACCATGTTCGCAGATTACTGTATATTAGGAGATATCTGGGATTCCCCCCATGACACCAACATCCTACAAGATGGTCTGACACAAATGATTGGAGCCAAAGCCACAGATTAAAACTCATTGTGAATAAATACATTATATTGTCCTTTTGGAAATCATCCACCCAATTTAATTATTCCATTGATAAAACACCCATAATAATTTACCTGACAGTTAGGGATCTGGGAACATATGTACACAGTAATCGGGACTTCAACCAACAAGTAGCCAAGATAATAAGAAAAGCATTCTATGTTTCCCAGCTCATAAACAAGGGTATGCCATCAAGGTCCAAGGAAGTTACATTACTCCCTTACTCAACCCTTATCAGAACCATCACTGAGTACAATGTCCCCTTTGGCATGTACCTAAAGAGGCACTTGCAACAGTTGGAACACCCTCAAAGGTTCCTTACCAGGAGGATCCAGGGCACAAAAATGCTGTCCTACACAGATCTCTGCACTCTGTCTTTTACAGGTTTCTGATGGGCAGTCTATGCCTGGCATGTAAGGCGCCCTCAGATCCAGCTCTGATGGATCTCATGCACATCCACAAAACAAACTGCTCCGGGTGCACTAGATCCAAGAAACTGAAGTTTACCTGTAACATAAGTGGAACATGCTGATGAGACCAATATGTGTCTCAAAGGATCTTCAAAATATGGAATCAGCTCCCTATCTACACGAAGCAGAGTTAATCCCTGACCCTATTCAAACAAAGCCTTGATTAGAGGATGTAAAATCACAAATCTACCCCTGGTCTGACCCCATGTCTCTGATGGAAAAAGGTCAACAATAAGTAAATCCCCAGCTAACATACCCCTCCACATATTTTTTTGTATTTTATTTATCTGTTGTTGACTGGGTTAGTCCCACTAGACTAGCAGCCTTTTGTTCAGGGGAACCTAAGGTGGTAGTTATAATATTAGTGAAAATTTGGGCAGGGCATCTGGAAACTTCCTCTTCAATTAATTCAAATCTGTATTCATGGAAGTACTAGCTGTGAATATGTGTGCATGTTCAGTTCCTAACACAGTGGGAGCTATGAGGATGGTGTGTGAGATGAAGAATTCAGTGTAAGAAGTGGAGGTGAATGCCCGATTAAAAAAAAAACAGTTTGCAGATAATGTAGAAGATTTGGATGCTTTATTTCAGCAGCAGCTTTTTGGCAAGATGATTGAGACAACAAGAGAAGAATGCATATTTACAGCTCTCCAGTTAGGAGGGTTGAGGGATGATTTACAGAAGGACTTAGTCAACCAAAGTGAGCCAGAGAATGACATCTTGTGGAGTGATATAATGGATAAAATACAGGAGGCAGATATGGAAGTAAGACAAGAAAAAGTTAATATAGAGAACATATGCAGAAGCAGTGGCAACTACACAAGAAGGGCAGAAGGAAAAGAAAAAAAAAACATATCAAAAAGAAAATTGGTGATAAGAATACAAAGAAGAAAGCTCCAGAAACTGAACAGATATGGGACAACTTAATATTACCCATGGGAGTGAAAACACAAGAGCTATGAGCTTTCATTTTGAATAACAAAGTGATATTTTGTGATATTTATTTTGAAAATGTACAAAGTATGGAAACAAAGTTTATGTAAGTATGAAAACAATAAAATAACAGTCCATGGAATGATTATGTAATTAAAGCATTGTCTTGAGAGGCTAAAATGAAAATACATGTACATTTAAAATGTTTGCAAAGAAGTATTAGACATTTCCTATGTGTATGGCAATAGGGGTTTATGGATGTAAGGACATTAAATTAGCAACTGTGATTAAAAGACATATATGTGGTAAAACAGTCATGAAGCATTGAAATGTGAACATGGATGTTACAAATGTAAAAAACAGGAATATTTATGGATTGCAAAGAAAAGGTGAATAAACAAACCCCTGGATTCACAAAGCTCCCTGCTGAAACACACTTCACTCTGAAAGTGCTGTACAGCACTTTCTGACACAGATGAGTGTCAAACTATATAATATTAGAGCCATAGTACACAAGTGTCTGCAGACACTGAAATGTAAATAGCTAATATTTCATTGTCTGCATACACTAAATAAAAAAAACACCTATAGAAGGCAGCAGCCTTCAAGTACAGACCCCCAAATATATGCACTCTTGCCCTACATGCATGGAAGCAGTTAGCTTGGCTGAAATCCTGAAAATGATAGACAATATGTGTGATAGAAAACATCATCAAGCTGATGTAGTGTAGTGGTACTGCCATGGTATAGCATAGGAAACATGTCAGTTTTAAATCCTCTGCCAAATTATTTAATAAACAAAAATAGATTTAAGCAATGCTTATTAATGTAACTTAGTGCGCGGATTTTCACAGAGCTAAAACATAGTGCATATTAAAAAAACTGGCACAAAAAAAGTGCAGGAAACAGCCCCATACAAACCACAACACACAGGTGGGAATAATAACCATTTGGGATTGCATGTAGCAGAGCTGATGGCTGATGTGTGAGAGAAGAGAATCAATCCGAATCCTCAACATTGGGGCATCCAGGAGTCCAGGTCATGGTTGGGCTGCTAGTTAAAAAACCATGATGGGCAGGCTACTGCAGGGCAGGTACCAGGGTTCGCCGCAGTAAGAGGCCTGGGACCCTGGCATACTCCTGACTGGTGAGTAGGTATGGCATCACCATAACAACCTGAAGCAGAGGAGGGGTGTACTCTTGGACCAGTTGATCCAAGAAGCCTGAGAGCACGATGTCCCACCTATCTGTAAGTATGCATTCTTATGTATATCTCTAATGGAAAAAAAGAAACTTGTGACTGTCGAGGAGGTGTGTGTGAATGTGTGATGTGATCATACAACTGCTGCAGAGGAGAAGAAGAGCCAGCATGCTCTGCACAGTGACTAGCCAGCCCGTGTGAGTGTATGGTGATACAGAATACCCCCTACCCCTAAAGTAAGAAATCAAAATTATAGTAATGGTAGTATTGCTTGTATATATCAGAAATAAAGAGTATTCCCAGCTGCTGTGAAAGACAGATATCAGTAGCAAATAGGTACAATATACAGAGGAGAATATATTAATGTATTAGTTAGTGTGAGTGAGTGAACCAGCCAGAGCCATGTCAGGGTCAGGGCTACTGTAAACAGATGAAAAAAAAAAGCCTTGTTCTGTTCCTGATAAATAGAAATGTGTATGTCCTGCAGAATGCATTAACTGAGGTAGAATGGGCATGTCAAATAACTGGAAAAAGCAACAGTACATATTCCCATCAGAGATGTGTTGTGTACTTTTGTCTAGCATTGTCCAGCTAATGTGCACATTTTCACAAACAGTGACACTAATATCTGTTGTGTGTGTAAAAGTAAATGAAAAAAAAAAAAACAAATAATGCAATATGTGATAATAAAAGTACTTTGCACAAAAAATATGTACTAGATAGAAATGTCACAAACAAAGTACAACACTTCCCCAGCAGCTCAGTTGGATAAGGACTAGGCCTGTAGTGCAGTTTTGCACACACAGCATGGTTCGAATCCAGGCACCGCCACTAACATCTCAGTCTGGTTCTACAATTAAAAAAATAATGTACTGCAACACATGCATTTTCCATACAGGGCACACAGGTAAATAAATCTGAATAGAAATGCTAGTATGATGTGTATAACTATGAAAAGTGTACAATTGTTGTATTGATCAGCCCCAGTCCTACAAATAGATGCAAGCTAGACATCCACACTCTGCAGTCTGGCCCAGACAAGCCCCTCAATTGTCATGCTGTCATGGATAGTTTCCCCAGTTGACAAAAATCCTGCACACAGAGAATGTCCCAGTAGATGTATGGGAAAGACACAACACACACTCCAAGTCCTGCAACTAAAATGTGACTCTGAAATATGTGTAGAAACAGCAATGTAATATGCACACAGTTCATCTGGACAGGCCCAGAGGTAAAATAATCGGTATAGAAACAGGTCCGATGTGTATAACTAAAATAAGGGTACAATCACTTTGCTGATATCTACAGCTGTTGGTGTGCTGTAGCAGCCCCATGGCCCAGGTAAAGTGTAAGTGTGGTCAGAATATTGAGTAGTGTATAGTAGTGTACTGACAAATATACTTGATAGCAATTGTCAATTGAATCTGTTCCCTTCCCCCACCACTCAACTGATCCAACCATCACACTGAAACCAACATCAGTATGTTACTAAACAAACCTCTACTGTTGGAACCGTTGTTCCATTTGGTTTATCATTGTTATAAACTGTGTGGATACTAATATCCCCTGTTGAATAATCATCATATTGCCTGCCTGACATACCACTAACTGGCATGCTGTTGCAACCCTGAATGCCATTCCATACATGCATGGGTTCTGTTTGCTATGGCACTATTATAATTGCACTGTTTTGGGTTAATGGGAATATCCATGCACTCTATTTTCACTAATGTTGTAATGTGTTGTGCAGGACTAACCAATATTCATTGTTAATTTCTACACCATAGCACATATGGGAAGGCAGATCCCAGCAGATCCACCTCTCCCACCCCAGCTGGCTGAAGCACTGGGTCCCAGCACATCTGGGACCCAACCCAGACCTCCCTCATCTGCTGGTCCTGCACCACCCTCAGGTGGAATCGCTACAGGGGATGGGGCTCACCTCCCCCTGCAAGTGGGCATGGTGAGGAGGTTGTCATCCAGGATGAGGCCTGTGGCATGGTGGGCAGTGTCCTCCAGATGGACCTGGATGACCGCCTGCACCAGGTGGAGGGCAGGCTGTCACAGCTAGAGGGGCAGTCAGCCCCTCCAGCTCAGGCACAGCACAACCACCTTCAGGGCTGTAAAGGAGTAATGGTGACTGCCATCAGGTAGGGACATCAGTGCCACTACTACCATCTTGGGGGCTCATGAGCCTCAGATTCCCAACCACCCTCCCAGTCAAGGTGTCTACCTACCCCCATGTGTCATACACTGCCCCTGTATGCTGTCTTGTCTGTCTTTTCTGTCTGCAAATGCAACCTCTCCTACCAAACCTACCTCACCACACTTACCAATAATCCTTCCTTCACATCCCACTCTCACCTTAAAAAAAGAAAAAAGGGCATCTGTCCCATGAAATAACATGTCCCATACATAGCTCTGCATTTCGCCCAGAGACATATACCCAGCACACAATCTAACCCTACCAATCAGCCATATTGTATGATGCCCACACACCTCCCTGTAGGGTGCGAGGCTCCAAATTCTAAATTTCACACATTGAAAGCAACTGTTGCTGCCAAAGAAATGCAGAGCTATGGTCCTTTCCTACACCCATCCTGCACATCCCTACTTGTTTCTCCTCTTGTTTGTCCCCCTGCTTGCCCCAATTTCACCACTGTCCTATCTCAATTTTTTCTTTGCTTTATTTGACATTAGCATGGGTTTAAGCAGCTGTCAGTGGACGTAAGCGAGCGTAAGCAAAGCTAAGCTCATGTAAGCATCACGTATCTCCTCGCAAACCTGCACAAACCCGCTTACAACTACTTTAAAGTGACTTGATCACTGTCTCCAACAGACCCTGTTCTGCCCAGCAACAAAATAAGCAGCCCTTGCAAGTGTCAAACCCAGGACCCTGCATACTATAGCCAAAGTGATTTACCACAAAGCCATGTCAGATATAAATAAATGCGATGTATTCTCAAACATATCATCCAGCACAGTGATATGTGGAGTCTGCATGTCCTCACCATGGTCGAGTGGATGTTCGAAAGACATGTGTTGAATGTGCGTGCCTTCGTTGAAGGTTTGGCATCAGGCTAGCAACTCAACACCATAAAAACCAACTGCCAATCATTAGCGGACCTGAGTTCCACTGTGATGACCCCTTACCGCAAAAAAAGCCGAAAGACAAACAACAACATATATATATATATATATATATATATATATATATATATATATATATATATATATATATATATATATATATATATATATATATATATATATATATATATATATATCTATATATATATATATATATATATATATATATATATATATATATATATATATACA
>NC_056742.1:331078172-331090672 GCF_019279795.1 Protopterus annectens
TCACAACAGGCCACCAATGATAGTGTTTCAACATGGAACATGACTACAAACATATTGCATAAATTGTTGTACAATATTATATATGTCCCAACAGTAGGTTTGCTGTAAACATATGAATTGAGTTGTATGTTCAGATTGTTGTTGCAGATATAGTGAGGGCGGACAGAGATGTGTATTAACAGCTATTATATCCTTGCAGTATGTAGGTTGTGGTGGTGCAGTGGCTAGCATTGTCACCTCACAGCAAGAGGTTCTCCCATTCGATTCTCGGCTGGACCACCTTCTGTGTGTTGTCTGCATGTCCTCCCCACGGTTGAGTGATGCTAAAGACATGCAGGTAGGGGTGAGCATGAATGGGCGTGCCTTCTCTGAAGGTTGAGCGATGGGATGGCAACTCAGCACCTTAAAAATCCACTGCCAATCATGAGCAGACCAGAGTTCTGCTGTGGTGACCCCTAACCGGGAAAAGCCAAAAGACTTTTTATATCCTTGCAGTATGAGGTCCTCAGACCTTTTTTCCTCTTTATGTCTTTCAGGTACCATGTCACAGGAGAGCTTGCCGGTGTACTCCCCCCAGGAGAATGAGGTGATAATACAACACCTGGTGCAGCACTACCACACCATGTTTGGACATACAGTCTATGATCTGCAGGAGAGGACAGCCCTGTGGAATGATCTTGTCCACAGGGTAAATGATGTTGGCCTGCATAACCGCAGTTATGAGCAGGTCCAACATCTGTACACTGACCTACTCCACCATGCCCGACAGGGTGCTACTGCAGTTAGGAGGGACTAGCTAGCCACAGGAGGGTCATGCCATCCAGATCCCCCTAACACATGCTGAGGAGCTCATCACCAACCTTTGGGAACCTGCCCACCCGCTAACACAAGATCCTGCATTGTGGAGGTGGGTGCTACCCACACAATGGATGTGGAGCATGCAGGTAAGGCCACAGGGCACATCAGTAGACCACTGTTGCATATCCATCTGCATCTGTAGAGTTTAATTATGCATATGTGAGATAAAATATATATAGTCTGTTGTTGCATTATAGTAAGAAACAGATGTGCATAATCTGTAGTATTGTGGGTTTGTACTGTTGATGTACTGTAATGCTGCTCCCACCCTGTACCAATGCCACAGGAGTGGCTACTAACATCACATCTCTCACACAACTATGTAGGTCCCTCTGGTATACCTCTGGGGCAGCAGCCAGTAGCTGGTGAGTATGGTGTTGTTTGTTCAGGTTTGCCAATACACCAACCATGTTATAGCCATGGCATTTGCCATGCACACATTTAACACACTTACCCATAATGCATGCTGTACATGTTCACTTATTGTTGCTGTTAACTGCACTGTATCACAGTGGTCACCATGATGGCATATCTGAAGGGTATGTAAGAGTCCTGCAATATAACTAACAACCTGTCATTGCAAGATGTATACACAGAGATGGACATAATGGTGGGACAAATGGCCTACAGTAGGAACATGTCTGAAACATCACCCTTATACAGTGCTACAACAGTGTATATACCACTATTACAATAGCAACTGTTACAGATCTACACAACGGCATATCACAATACTGCATTCCACAACCCTTACAACCCGTAATGTGGTCCTAACATGAACAATGAATATGCAATATGGAATCATGTTAGGACAGCAAATATGGGGAATACATAGCTTAACAAATACTGGAAGCATATGTGTGCATACACTCCAAATAATATATTGTGGAAGCATTCACTCTTCATGAGTATGGGCCTTCCATCAAGTACAGGTCCTCAGTGTCACACCAAGAATTGGTCTGCTGTCCAAGACGTTTGTCCATCAAATGTGCCCACTTACCTGCAACAGAGGCAGCTGTGGCTTGCACACATCTTAAAAGCCATGGAATGGATCCCATACCCAACAGGTAGCATGCAAAAGTGGGACGTGTAGCCTTACCTCACTATTGCATATAACATGGCAAACAGTACAGACAGTCATGTATGTGGCGAGGATGTATGGGACAAGATTAATGTAGAAAATAAACAGATGGCCATCCAAGACAGATGATGACACATGTTGCAAACTGGTCATCCTGGCTGCCTAGTAACATGCCACAACACTGAGGGAGTTTCAGGAATGTCTAGCAAGTACTGGCTATGCAGTACCTGTGTTGACAATAGCCTGGACACTGCATAAGTGTGGTCCATCTGTTAGAGTAATCAGATGGGACAGTTGTTCCACAGGAAACATCAGCCAGGGCTCTCTACAGGTAGTGTATGCATAACATCAAAACTCCCCCAAAGGCATGCGTTGCAATATGTACTGGTGTACCAAGACCAATTTGAAAACCTACAGACAGTATCAATTAAGATACATGTACTGCACAACCAACACCTCGCCCCACCTCAGGCCCTCCATCCCCATCTGTACTTTGCTGGTGCCAGTGTACACCTGTATGTTTGCCATTCATTAGCAGGGACCAGGCTGGTACACATGGTGTTCAGAATTTGGGACACTGCAAAATGACACACGTGTAGCCAATAGTTGTCAAGCATCTGCAAAAAGGCTGAGGATGTGGAGGAGGTGTCATCCTGAAAAACAACAGTGAACTGAAGCAGACATCCAAAGCTCACTAGGAATGGCTGTATCTGCACACAGTCAAGGTCATGAATTGTGGCAGAAATAACTCTGACTCCACAGCAATAGTAATGGCACTGTGTGACCTCTAAGGGCTGTGCATATGAGTTGACCTTGCAATCATGCAGAGTTGGGGGACATTTGTAGGGCAATGTGACCAAATACTGGCAAATGCAGATGGCCCATGCTAGTATACCCCTTCCAGGAATAGTGACTGCTGTAGTACACTTAACAGTTGGTGCAGCAAACCATCATAAGGGTGTGCACACATATGGACCCACAAATTGTATGCATCTCAATCAGCATCTGCACATCTAACACATTTGTTTGATACTGCATTTGATTGCACAGGTCATATGTCACATATCAGCTTCGTGTAATGTTAACATATGCAATAATGTGGCCCCATGGCATATCAGGGAAGAGGGTGCCATGTCAATAAGGGCATGTACACTCTCCCATAGCCACAGTAAGGTTTGAAGGTTGTCAGTGTAATTGTATTTTATTGGTCATATATGCACTGCTGATGATGAGGTCTGTAAATCAGACATCAGGCATTCACAAATGACATCTCTCCACATATCATCCCAGGTATGTGTCAGATGAACACACAGGGGCTGTGAGCAGCAGAGAAAACATAACTGACACACATATACACATTCAGCAATGGTGTGTACACCTGTGAGGGTTACAGTACATACCAGGGTGCTGAACAGGTGCACAGCAATACTGTATACATCAGTGCAGTGTGTTTCAGGGTAAGGGGCATCACCTACTAACACAACCCATGCATCATAGAGATGTATAATGTTGGTAACAGGCATTGACTATAGCTGCACTGCATGCTATTGAGTGCCACATGTCATGCATATTGACAGATGGGTAATGAGAGGTCTGTGTGTAATATCTTAATGCAACCTCACCTGTAAGTGTGTGTGTGTGTGTGTGTGTGTGTGTGTGTGTGTGTGTGTGTGTGTGTGTGTGTGTGTGTGTGTGTGTCTGTGTGTGTGTGGTGTGTGTGTGTGTGTGTGTGTGTGTGTGTGTGTGTGTGTGTGGTGTGTGTGTGTGTGTGTGTGTGTGTGTGTGTGTGTGTGTGTGTGTGTGTGTGTGTGTGTGTCTGTGTCTACTATTAAGCAAGTCTTAATTAAGTCTTAAAGTGCGTTTCTTGTTTTCCCACCACAGGTGGCGAGGTGGGTCAGGGTCCATCCTGCAGGCAAATGGATGTTAGTGTCCATACAGACACTGATAATGATGATAGGTGTGTTGAGTCACAGGCAGGGTTGTCAGGGGCTGAAGCTGTGCAATTGTTTGACATCCCACTGTTATCCACTCCATCCCCGCACACAGTCACATTGCCTATACATACCCCATCACCAGTGGCCATAGATGAGGGACAGTTGCCGGGTGGTGGCATGGATCAGGACAGTATGGTGTCTATGGCACATGAGTCAGGACACAGCAGCCATAGCCAGATATCTGGTGGGGTACCACACAGGCAGATGTACAGGGGTGCTCATAGCAGGGCTGCTGGTCATCATGCCTCTGGCAGAAGTGCCACATCTGGTGCCACCAGACGCATGTTTCAGGCCATCATGGAGGTGCAGGCATGTATGGAAGAGTATACCAAACAGGGTCTGAGGCTGCAGAGGGCTACTAATTCAGCTGTTATTGACAACATCCGTGATCTTGCACGTGTCCACCGTTATTTTGCAGAGATCATGGATAGACAGTTGGGTGAGATGGTGGAAATCCTCGACCATGGCATGTCTGTGCTTGAGCATATGGTGGGAGTAGTGTGACGGCCATGTGGACGCAGGCCAGCAACACCAACAGCTGGAGGTCGATGTGGACATGCAAGAAGTCAGAGCTGCTCCTGTAGTGGCAGTACCAGCCCCAGCACTGCAGGGGGGGTGCTGTCCACACCACAACACTGCAGGCCATGTGCACATGGCCCTGGCTGGTCCCAAGAAGGACCTGGATCCAGCTGACATATGTCATCATCAGGGGAGAGTACCATATTGTGGCTTGTATGTGGTGGTGCTCATGGACCCCCTGGCAGGCACAGTTCTTCTGTCTGTAGCCAGAGATGGTGAACTGCCCACCCTGCCAGGTACAGTCTGCAGCTGTCCAACAAACCCCTTTATAGGGCAGCCACATGGCAGAATTGTGTGCATGCACACACACACACACACACACACACACACACACACACACACACACACACGCATACATCACCAACACAGCTAGGGCAACCCCATACCTACTCACACCACATTACAACAGCCCAATTAATAATTAAACCTTCCCACTCACACACATGATGTCAAATGTATGGCTTAGCCTAGGTCTTTGTCAAGCCAACAACACACCCTGTGCATATGATGATACCTGTGCCATATCCCTGTCATCCATAACATCGATGCAGGGACGGGCTAATATGGTTCTGATGCATAGGGTGACTGTACTATGATGAACCAATGTAGTGCTGTGTAACATGTTTTCAGCACTAAAGTTTAATGCTTACATGTCAGGAAGTGTAGCGGTCTAGCCATGATGCATTATAGCTGTTATTAACACTGAGTGATTGTGGTCTCCATAATGTATTCCGTTTGTGTTGTAGGTGTCCATGTGTCAGCAGGATGTTGGTCTGTTGTTGTTTCCTACAAGTAGTATGGCACTTTGGTGACACCTTGACTGTGCCATATCCTGGGTACAGCTGAACACATAGGTTCATAGGTTCATAGGTTTATACTAGGCTATCTGCCCTAAGGCATTTATAAGCCTAGCCCAATTTTTTGTGGCTTACGCCACCCTATATAAGAAAAATACTGTGCCCATTAGTTTGTTGTGCCTCTGTCCAGCAGTGACACAGAGATGATTCCCGGGGTAAACCTACGATCTCCCATCCACAGGTCAAGATTTCTCTTGAACAGAACCAGCGAGTTGCTCTGCCTCACATGGACCGGGATTTTATTCCACAGCATAGGGAGTCTCTTGAGTGAAAAATCCCTCCAGCCGTCATCCTATTTATATCCGTATAAGGTTTAAGTCGCTTGCTCTAGTGGTTTTGGTGGATTTGGATTTTTTGAGGTGGAGCATGTCCATTAATTCCGGGTTGGACATGGCCTTGTATGTCAGGCACATGTCACCTCTGAGCAGATGGTATGCGACTGAATAGAGCTGGAGTTTCTTCAATCTGGCAGCATATGACAGATTTTGGAGTCCCTTTATCCTTTGGTGAGGAACTTTTGGGGGTCTCTCCAACTGCTGCAGATGTCGGGTGAGATACATCCCGAATGGGGCATTGTACTCGATCATTGGTCTGATAAGTGAAGAGTACAGGAACAATGACCTCACTAGATCTGGATGTGAATCCCTTCACATGATCAGGGGCAATGTAGAGGTCTTTCTAACCACTTTAACTTTAGCGTGTCAGCAACGTGGAGTCAAGAAAGGCCACTGTCAACCTGGGTCCCCAGGTCCCTGATAACCTCTTCTGTGCTTAGTGGATTGCCACCTATATGGTAGCTTAGGGTTACTGTTTTTTCCGGAGGGTATACTATATACATTTTTTGGCGTTAACTCAGGCCATGCTCTGGCACCAGCTATCTGTTTCCGTGAGTCCCCTTCTGAAGGATATCCGTCCGATTGCACTTTCCACTATACATGTTGCAGTGTTCTGCGTCTGCAAAAAACTTTGTCCATCGTATCCTCCCATGTTGGCCTGTACTTCTGAGAAGTAGATGCCGAACAATAGGGGCCAAGGACCGAGCCCTGTGGGACACCACTTGTGACGGCTTGGAGTCTGACATAGCGCCAGCAACTCTAACCCTGGCTCTGTCCTTAAGCCAGTTTGCGACCCATCTTGTGACATATGGGTTTACATTTAAGCTGGTATTGTGCACAATAAGGTGGGCAAGTAATTGTGTGTCAACCTTTGCAAGGTCAAGGTAGGCTGTATGGACTGCCTTTCCCTCATCAATGGCCTTGGTGACTGTTTCAAGAAGTTGACCACCAAGTTCAAGACATGATCTTCCCTTGGCGAGCCAAACTGGGTCGGGTCCAATGTCTGCAAGTCCCTATATCTTTGTTTATTAGCTCCATTATGATCCTCTCTCCAGCTTTGCAGACTAGACTTGTTAAACATAGGGCGGCCATTACCAGGGTCCATAGAGGCAGCCGCCTTTGTGTGATGGGACCACAGTGCCGTCGCCACTGGCTTGGGACGTATCCTGTGGTAAGGCTGAGATTAAACAGCTGCCTTATGTGCAGGTTTAATTCCTCATTTAGCCTCGTGTAGCACACAGCGGGGACACCATCCAGTCCCATTGATGCTGTGTTTTAGCTTTAGAGAGCAGCTTTCACCTGCGCATTTGAGATGTCTGGGAGGCTACCTCCGGCTGGAATAGTTATCTCTCCTTTAGGGGAGAGGGGGTGTTTGCACTGAACCTGTCTGACAGTATGTTGGCAATGTCTGTGGGTTCAGTGATTTTTGTATCATTTTGGACTAATTCTGAGCATATCTGGGAGTTTCCACCCAGGTTCCTAACATAGCTGAAAAGGCCTTATGATTGTCCTTTTGAATCCATGGCAATTTTTCTCTCAATTGGCCTTAGTTGATTTTATGAGTGCTCGTATTTTTTTACTAATAATGATCAGGGTGACTTCCCTTTTATGGATTTTGTTCTATCATGTAATAGCTTTCTCCTCTTATTGTAAAGTTTGTTAATGGCTGGGGTCCACCAGACTGGGCATTTGCCCTTTGTGGAAAGAGTCTTGGTTTTATTTGGGATTGCCTGCTCCATGCAGTCCTGGAGGTGTTCATAGAAGGCATTTGTAAGGGCTTCTGCAGCTTGGGTTGTGGTTTCCACTGGCTCAGGGGCCTTGAAGGATACCAAACCAGTCTTGAGTAGTGTGAAGTTTGCTTTAGAGAAGTTCTTCACTGTGGTCTTTTGTTTGGGGTGGGGGGGGGGTGGATTTTTCAGTGAGATAGTTTATGATCAGATCTCACCAATGAGGGATATATACTTCGGTGTGGAGCATTTGTCCCCATGTTTGTGATAATGAGATCTAGTATATTTTTCTCTCTTCGTGTGGAACAGTGACTAGCTGTTCCATGGCATTTAAATTTATGAACTCCAGGAACCATTGGGCTAGAAAGTTAGGGCTTGAGTAATGTTCCCAGTCTATATTCGGGTGCTAAGTCACCACCCATATGGATGGTGTTTGGATACATTTATATACTCCAGTGTCTTCAGGAAGGCTGTGTGGGGTTCTGAGTTTGAGAGGGTGGCCTGTAGCATACTACAATTTGTAGAGGAGTTTTGCCTATGGTTAGTTGCACCTGGATGGTTTCGAAGCTAGGTGCATTGCCACCAACCAACCTGGAGGTGTGGGTATCCTTTATGAATATGGATACACCCCTCCTTTGTGTGGTGGTCCGGGTTTTGGGGCCAGAGCATGATATGAGATAAAACCTAATAGTGCCGGGTGCTCTCAGGAGCCTTGAACCAGGTTTCAGTTACAGCACAGACATCGATGTTCTCCATACTGAGAAGGGCCTCGAGTCTGTGCATTTTGAGATTTAGACTTCTGGCATTGAGCAGCATTACCCTCAGTTTCTTCCTATTTTTGTTTTCTAGGTGGTAGATTTTTTATTTGATGCCCCTAAAAAAGGGCACTATGGGGGTGGCAAGAGCCATAGCCAATATCGGAATCCCAGGGTGACAGGTGCAAGCCGTCCCTTCGCGAGCAATGGCTTGTCAAGCATGTCATCCCAGGAAGACAGACACTGATCCCTTTGAATGACACACCAGACATTAAGCCAATTGTTAAAGCTGATCATCTTGTTCTATATGTTGTATCATTCTTGTGAAGGGAAAGGATACGGTCAGGGTCAGTCAGGGTCGCCTGGGCTGGGCGAAGGCTCCTCTCCTCTCTCTTTCTCTGCATCTAGTCAGGAACGCGATGGGTCTCAGGTCGTTCACACCAGCATGGACAATGACTGTGTCATATTTGTACTTGCCATGGAGTGACCCAAGTGCTTGTGTTATGTGGCAGATTCTCGCACCCGATATGCAGCTTACTGTGACCCTCTCCTTGTTCAGCCTGGTGAGTGGGACGTCAGTGTGTCTGACTATGGAGTCACCTATGACAAGTATGTTTGGTGTTGTATTTGGCCTTAAGGGCTGTGACTGCTTTGCACACTGCTTTTGTTTTGTGTTTGTGTGTTGTGTTGTTGGTCTTTGCTTGGTAGTTGTTTGGGTGTCTGCTTTGGAGGCCTCTGCTGTTTAGGTAAATTTTTACTCAGAGCCTCTCCGAGTATGTTCCTGTGTGTTTATGTGTTTGATTCAGTGGTGTGGTAGCATTATGTGAGGCTGGTTTTGTGTTGTGTGTAGTTGCCTTCTCCTCCTGTCTGGTCTTGCCAGTCCTGAGTTGAGAGAGCTCAGCCTCCAGTTTGGCTAAATAGCTGCATCTCTCACAAGTATTTGTGTTATGTGGGAGGAGGAGAGGGTTGTCTGTGTACATGAGGCAGTTATAACATTGCCTCAAGATTCCCAGATTCACTAGCTGGACGGAGAGAGGAGATTGACAGCTAACCTTGGACACTAGAATATAATATTGATTTGTAATAATTGAAAATAAAGGGCCAGTGAAGGGGAGTGGGGTGTGTGGCTGTTTTTTTTTTAGTGCTGACTTATATATAATTGCTTTAGTGAGCAAGAAGTGCAAGGTAACTTGAGTGTAATGACTAAATGCAAAAAATGCAAAAAAAACAACCAGTAACTTTCTTCAGAAAGTTGAACAAAGGAAATACAGATTACATTCAGCAATATCAGAGAAGCTTCTGTCATAGGTCTGTACAACAGTTACTGAATATACCACATGCCTGCAAGGTCTGGGGTGTAAACAGGTGAGTGCTTGGTGGCTGATGTCAGCAGCCCTTCTACAGTGGACAATGGTAAGTGTACTGGGTGGTACACACCATATGTTTGTGTATAACACACACAGAGGCTTTCATGTTGGTGCAATACACAGAGCATACTGTACACATGGATGTATGTACTTGTGCAAGGAACCCATTTTAGCCTATGTAATTCCACCAAGACAGAATAGGCACAACAACACATTGGGAAATAAGCAGTCTGTTAGTTTAATGTCATTGATGATGGTACTGGCAGGGTATATGTCCCCTTTCCCAATGTAGTGCAATCCTCAACTCAGTAAACATAGGTGTGCTGGTATGGGTGGCACAGCCTTACCCTTTGGAGAGTGTGAGGTGCTGTAAAACTGCAGATAGTGTGATTGATAACTACTTAATGTGTTAACATGAACTGTACAGTATTACAGACAGCTAAGCGGGGGGATACACTCAACAATAAGTACAATGATGGTGGCTGTGTCCACAAAATCCACACCAAGCTATATATACCAACCCCAGTATCGCTGTACAGCTATATAGTGGGGAAGAGGGCATTTACACATCTACTACTAGTTCTGATGGAATGAATTTCCACAGGATGATACTTGTGAAATGTTAGCATTTGCCAGGCAGTTCTCAGACAGATGACCTCCTGGGACATGAATATTCTGCAAACTGAAGTAGATCCCTTCACATACACACACACACTCTTATTTGGCAACACTGGGACTAGAACCCCTACCTAGGTATGTAGTGCTACTGATGTGTGTGGCTTTAATAGCACACACCACACAGCTTTTAGGATGAGGTGTGTTCCAGGTTACATGTTAAGTGAAGAACATCACCAGGCCCTGTACACTATGGTAATGGGGGATGTAATGGTTGTTTATGAACAATACAAAGTGTGACATACTGTCATATACACATTGACAAACACATAACAGTCATACACACAAATGAGAGACCTGGGCTTATCAGTGGTAACTACCTTGTCAGTGTGTCCATTCTGTTACAGATAAGTTGCACACAGCACATGCATCACTGGGCTGGATAGTGTTATCAGTTACCTGTATGGTTGATGGTGACAGGGTCCCGATACAGTGGAACATGGGACATGTACTGGGGGTACCATGGTGTAAAGACAGTATACCCAGCACCCACACTCCACAGTGGCTATTGTACTCACTGAAACCCATGATAATACTCTGACGTACCCACCATCACACATTGACCTGGACTGCTATACAACCCCTTGTCTATCTCAAGAGTGCTACTACAGGAATATGCATTTAATGCACATACCATAGGGATAGTAGGGTGATGCATCGTCATGGCTCTCCTATGGTCAGCAACATCACTATCCCTAATATTGTGTGGCAAGGTGTATTGTATTAGGAGAATGCAGCCTCAGAATGCTGTATCCTACAAATATACACACTTGCACATGCACACACACACTTGCCAGAACTCAGAGGGTATCCCATGCCTATCAACCCATTTGTACAACAGTATTGTGCTGGTACTGCAAGCTCCGGGTAGCCCATATGGTGAAGAGTGCAACAAGGTACATGTAATGTCCATTACTGCAGCAGCCACATCTAACTTTGGCAATCAGGGGTGTGGTGGGTGTGAAGGGCCTCAGGGTATTATCAACCACAGGTCTACAAACACACAGACACTGTTATTTTAAGTAATGCACACATACACATTTGTCAGTACTAGGGTCCATTGGTGCAGGTGTTCATAGGTGTGTACCAGGCTATTGTCCATGGAGAGATGGGAAGTGTAGGTGATGTGTGTACAGTGGTATCATGCCACCTACCATGTGCCAGAAGGCCATCTATCAACAGATACCATAGGGGTGATCCTCAGGGTGAGAGTTACATGCAACATCCAATTATCTGGTTGCCTCTTGCAGAGGGTCAGTGAGGTGCTCTAGTTGACATGTATACAACATGTATTACAAAACATGGTCAGTGTCTGTCTTGGAGACCTGTACCCAAGCATGTTCTGTTGACTGTGGTAGTGTAGCTGAGGTATCCATGTCATGTGGGGTATACAGGGTGTGGAATCCTTGCTGCGGTATTCATAACACAGCTGGGCAGACATGTCAGTGTCACTCAAGCAAAGAGTGCCTGTAAGCAGCCAAGATGGAGTCCCCACATCTGCACATCTGTACAGAGGACAGACAGACATCAGCTAGCCACTTGGTTATGTAGTAGGATGACTGTGTTGACAGACAGATGTCTGGCACTGATAGGTATGCCATTACTACATGACAGCAGCCCTCAATGTCATGTCCTATACACATAGTAGTCTACAGTTAATATCCATATGTCAGATCAATATCCAGTAGGAAATACTTAATGACAAACAGCTCATACACCATGAACACAACAGTGAGGACTCAGAGTCCATCTCTGCGTGCAGGGGTGTTTGATTCCAGTACTACAATCTGCAATCTAGTCTTACTTGTGAAAGCACTGTCAACAGTAGTAACATAATGATACACTACATGCCAGTGTGACTGCATATAACCTGGGATACTACCCATGTATGTAACACATTCAAATGGAAAAGAGTGTTGTACAAGCCATATATACTCAGGTGTCCCAGACAGTAGACTCAAACCCCTTGCTACTGTAATGACAGCACATAGACGCATGTTATGTACATGGAATTAAATACACTTATTAAAAATGTCATTACCCTGCTATTTTATCAGACTAGAATGTGATCAGGCTGCTCATACCTGCCTTAACTACTCTGTATCCAACAGCCCTTGTTCTGCCCAGCAATATAATAAACAGCCCTTAGACCCAAGATCCTGTACACTACAGTCACAACACTTAACCACTAAGCCATCACAACTGTGAAGACGATTGATGTGTTTTCCAATATATCTGTCAGTACACATAATGAATAGTAGTGAACAACTGT
>NC_056742.1:331095672-331128172 GCF_019279795.1 Protopterus annectens
AAGTACACAGACCGCACTACTGTACACACTACAGCAGAATATCCAGGTTTTGTCCTCAAATCTAAGGCCTATTACACATAACATGTCTAGCACTGGCTTGATATCAGGTATGATGTCAGTAAATAATGATGTACTGAACATATGCACCTCTTACTGCATGACATATGTTCAAAGGTTAACAGAATTATGGCTGGAGGCACAAACACAGGGCCAATATTGACATGTTGCTGTGTTGAACCCATACATTTACTGGTGCAACAGGGTTTGTTGTGACATATGTCTTCTGAGGGATATGAAGTCAGTAACTCACATGGCTGTTACCGTGTACTAACTGCAATCCTCAGAGTATGCTACTGCATTTCTAAAGACAGGACATGCATGAGTAACACAACATATGTAAGACTCCAAACACTGGCCAGTCTGCAGATAGCCCTACAGGTGGGACTTTACCCAGCTACATAACACTGTCATGACAGATATTAAGTCATGTAGACCAGCCATATCCACACAAACCCTGTTAAATCAACATTACTTCAAATGTAGAAGAGCAATACTTACATTCTGTACTCATGTCTGGAACATCCCCCTCCTGTTTGTTGGCCTGTCTCCATAGTGTATTTTGTAAGAGGTATATCCAACTACCCTCTGTGATGCTGTTTGTCAAATACCGACATGAAGTCCTGCTCACAGTGAATGAAAAGGGCCAACACCCACATGATGTTTTTAGTTCTAGGAGTGTGTTTCCATACAATTGGTTATAGGAATAATACCACAGCTGTTCCACATGCAGTCAGCTAGTGGGGGACTGCAATTCATGCACAGGCCATCAGCTGATCATGAGTATCAGTTACAAAACACAAGCTGCTGCCTAAGCAAAGCAGGTGTCATTTTCCACCTCCTCCAGAGAGGGAGTGAGAGAGACAGACAGAGACAAAGTAAGAGAGGAAGGGTGTAGGACAGTAAGAGCTAGGCATGTTTGTGTCGCACACTTACAAATACTGGGTTTCAAACCCTGCCTGGCTATGTATTGCTATTATATTTTTATGCAGTTATTGCACACGCCATGGAGCTTACATGTTGGAGAGCTGTCCAAAGGTATCTTTGAAGGTGAGTGACATCAGCAACAGTGATAAAGGAGGGATAAGGTAAGTGTAGTGCATGTGGCTGTCCACAAAAGCAGGTGTCAAGGTAGACACTACACTCTCTCAGGGACTCACACACATTATCACAGTTGTCAGGGTCAGGATTAGAATTCCTAACTATCTAGTTTGATACACTACAGTATTACACAGGTATCACATGTGCCACAGAGGTTATCAGGCTGATATATGGGCAAAAGGTATGTCAAGGTGACTGACATCTGAAGGCATGCTACAGTAGGGCAATGGGAGGTGTAGTGAGTGTGAATGGCTTTCAAATCATTAATCTCCACACACACACACACACACACACACACACACACACACACACACACACACACACACACACACACACACATTTGCCAGTACTGACATGCATGGGTTCATTGCTTCACAGGTGTGTAGTAGTTGACTATGCCAGAAGGCTGTACAAGGCTAGGCAAAGGGTATACCTTGGCATCAGGCCACATGACAATGGTCTGCAGTGTGGCTCAGGGGTGTAGTCCCTGGATTGGCCGACACAAGTGGGTATTGTATTCACCATCCACTCATCTGTGTTACTATTGTGGGTGGCCAGTGCTATGTAATGCTTGCCATGTATGTGTTCTATATTCCATAACATGGACAGTGTCTGGGTTGTGCACATGTTCCACATGCATGTTCTGTGACATGCGGAAGTGTACCTGGGGTATCTGGGGCATGCTGTATGAACAGATTGTTATCATCTGATGTGGCATTCCTGACCTCATGTGGTGAGAGCTGCCTATGGAACTGAGGTTGTGCCTGCACCTACATTGACAGCATGGCACAGGTACTCACTGGTGTTAGTGGCATCTGTCCATACAGGGCATGTGTGTATAAGGCATGGTATTCCCTTTGTGGGTTACAGTTGCAGACTCTACAGTTGTTGCAGGTGTTCAGTGAGGAACATAGCAAAAGACCACAGTAAGCAATTATTTGCCTATTGTAGGGATGGAACAGGGTGCCATGTCCTCTGCAGTCCACTGCAATCACACCGTGGTTACTATCTGTGGGCAATATGCAGGAAACTATCAAAATAGTGGTTGTTGCCTAGCCAAGTGTGTTTGTGTATGAGACATGGGTGGAGAGTGTTCTCTGGGTAATACAAGGGTTGCATATATTGTTCACCAATCCATAATGTTACAAGTAGGGGTATGGATTTTCTACACCAGCCTCTCTGCTGTTTGACATGTGTTGCCCTTGTAAGGTGGACATTGTGCCATATAGTAGGTACTCAATATAGGAAATTTGCAAAACCCACCCCACACTGAGACCTGTTATTATACAATCACAGCTACCTCCACACAGGATACTGATGACACACACACACACACACACACACACACACACACACACACACACACACACACACACACACACAAACACACACAAACACACTTGACAGTACTGAGATTCAACCCCCTACCTAGGGTATGTAATGCTACTACAGTGTATGGAGCTTATAGGACTTGCCCTACTCCAATGGTATATTTCAACGTGAATGACATTAACAGGCTTGCTAAAGTAGTGCAATGGAAAGTGCAGTGACTGGCCTCAAAAATATTGATCCCTACACACACACACACACACACACACACACACACACACACACACACACACACACACACACACACACACACACAAATATACAGAGTTTCACAGTTGCCATGTCTGGGATTAGAACTCCTACCTAACTAGTACATCACACTATAGCATTACCCAGTTATAGCATGTGCCACAGAGCTTACAGGGCTACTCTTTTTCCAAAGGTGTATTTCAAGGTGAATGACATCAGCAGGCTTGCCAAAGTAGGGCAATGGAAAGTGTAGTGACTGTGACTAGCCTCAAAAGCATTGATCCCTGCTAACACACAAACATACGCACACACACACACACACACACACACACACACACACACACACACACACACACACACACACACAAAGTCTCACAGTTGCCATGTTTCGGATTAGAACTCCTACCTAACTAGTACATCACACTACAGCATTGAGCAGTTATAGCACACAGTACAGAGCTTATAGGATTAGCCCTTCTCCAAAGGTGTATTTCAAGGTGAATGACAGCAGGCTAGCTAAAGTAAGGCAATGGGGAGTGCAGTGTGTGTATGAATGGGCTATAAACCATTCCTCTGGAAGTACACACACACAGCACTCAGTCACACACAACTTTACATTTGACAGGACTATGTTTACAACTTCTAGATGAATAATGACTTGTACTGTCATGTTACACAGTTATCACAAGCACCACAGACACTATAGTGCTGAGAGCTACCAGAAGCAAATGTCTACAGTGATAGACATCTGTACATCATGGGGTTTGGCCAATTGGATGTGTGCTGGGCAGGACAGGCCTCATGATGGGAAGCTTTTGGTCACTGTCCATCACTCTCTTCCCCTCATCTATGAATGTGTATGTTTGACCTATTATAGTGTGTTGTCCTTGGATATATGTGTGTATTCCTATCCAATGCAAAGCATGACTGGTGTGCAATGTGGAGTTTGTGCACAGACATCTGTGACTGATAGATATGTATAGTCCACTGTTGTTGCCAGACATGGGCTTCATGTGGGATCATGCCCAGTATGGCCTTCTGTATTGAATGAGTGAATCCATTCCAGGTAGGATGTACTCCAGTGCAGGCATTTGTGTTTTACACCTACAGCTAACGACTTGTTTCTGCAGGATATCTGTAGATAGGTTGACAATATGCGGTCACAATGGGCAAAGGATAGTGAGATACTGTAAATAATTGTGTCTGTGCTGCTTCTGCTACATGGTTTTGGTGTTAGCAGAGATATTCAGACATATGTACTGTTTTACACTGTGATGTTTTATGTCATCAACTACTGAAGGTTTATGTATTTGCTTGCAGTAATTTCCTGGGGAATATAAGATGAATGCAGCTGTGTCCATTATTGTGGTCTGCAGCCTACATATTCCTGCGCAATCATGCCATTCTGGAGGGGGAGCTGCAGACACTTGCTGATGGGTCTGTGTAAATGGTTCAGCACCTTGGTACTGTGGTGGCTGAGGATCCCATGCTTGTACATCTATTGACGTGACAGGATGGTCATATCCTGCTGTGGCCATACCTCACAGCTGTACAAATTCACACAGGTTACCCAGAGGCAAGGCTTATATTTCTGCTCATTAGCCCTTCACATTGTGGTTTGCAAGCAGGTTTGTAGCCACCCTTTCCTGTGTTTGCAGGCAGGGATAGTATGTGCACACATTTGAGTTTCAGACTTCACACACTCCATGGCGTCCATGCTTCTACCCCGTCTGTTATTCTATCCTCTTCCTAACATTATGCAAATGATATCTGATGAGTATCCCTGTAGTTATCACTTCATCCCAGCAGTATTTAGGGGTTGGTCCACATTTCATGCAGTAGGACATGGTGGACATGCTACTGGGATTTTTCAACATGGCCTTGCATTTGTGTTCTGTGGACTGTGTTATGTCGTTATTTGGGAGTCCATGAGATAACATACATTGGCAGTACAGGTGAGACACAGGCCTTTGACAGAAGACTGTAGGGCATATGGTAGTGATGCAGGCTATCTGTAGCAGGCCAGTGCATTGTGTCACTCCTACATTCCCAGGCTGCAAGCCACTGTATTCTCCTGGGGTGACAGGGTAGGTGTGCAAGGTGTTAATGGCAAGAGTTTCTGTCCTTATTAATCCATTGGTATGGATGCTGGCAGGGTGCTGCTTACAGCTAGGGACACACCTGCATGGGACACCTCTTCAGCATGCTGCATTCTGTGGATATTCCCACACAGAGGTGGAGGTCATATTGTACTCATTCCCAACAGCAGAGATATGACCTGTGAGGTACCTGTGGCTGATGGTAGGGTGAGCCGAGTGCATGTGTGCTATGGAAGCTACTTATAGCTGACTCACAGATATATGTGGGGCATTCCACTTATGCTGGCTTGTGAGGATATATCAGTGGTTTCTCAGTACTTCATACCTGTGCCTTTTGTGGTCTGCCTGTGTTTGGCCAGACTACATCAGTATTCCATACTACAGAGCCAACTAACGTACTGCTAACCTGTATGTACAAATCCAAAGGTGTGTCCATTTGACAGTAAGATTTTATGCACTCTCTCTCTAGGGTACTTCCACCTGTGTACTGTTTCTATGTCTGAGGCCACATTCACGCCATGTCCATCTTTTAGATGGTGACAGATATTACATCTGAACAATTGGTATGGATTACTGCTAAAGTGTGTCTTGCTGGGATGCATTGTGTTTGGCACTGTAGTTGTGAGGACTTGGCACTGTCATCAACAGTACTGGCTATTGGCCACCAGCACACAGCCCTCCATGCCTACACGCTGACCACTTTCACACAATATACAACACACAATAAGCTAACACATAGAGCCCTGCATATTGTACACATGCAACAATCTATCCTGCTACTTTGGCTAGCTCAGGTAATCTGTGCTCCACTGTTATTATACCCACACATACATGTTACTACATTTTCTACATAGGATTGTGAGGGGCACACCTGAAAACTGTGAACCTTTGCTATGACTGTACTGGTATTTCAGATACTCTGTTGGCTTCCATTTAATTCTGTATTCTGACCTATCATGCAGACTAGAGGCATATTAGTGTAGTACAGTTCTTAGGTTTTATTGACCTATATTTCAATTTCAGACTTCTTACCCATTCAGAACTAACATCCCACTGCCTGACCTGTTGTAGTCTGTCTGTGTAGGTCTGGAGGAGGGGCTGTTCTCCATTGCCATCAATCGGAGGCCTTAGCTCAGCCTTTCTTTGTGTTTGTCTACATGTGTCCTGCTGGCTGAGACTGTGGTTGGGTATGTGAGCCTCACTGACATACATGTGTGTGTCCTATGAACAAACATTTGGCCCACCACATGTCCTGCAGTGGGTTTTGACACCTTGTCTAGTACTGCCTACTATGTTGACGCCAGTATTTGTTATGGATTTCATGCTGCCGATATAGGTTCCTGCTGCCATCCCATTCAGCCACCTAATTCCCTTGCATGCTCACATCCATACCATAGATACAAGTAGCAGAACATACTACTCCATTCAGCAATTGATAGTGAGAGTGACTTACCTTGTGGCTGTGCCAGTACTGAGGATGGTGCTGGAGGGCTGACTATGTCAGATGCACATAGTACACTCCCTATACATGGTTAAGCACAGGTAGTGTCATGTTTGGCATCCCTTTTACTGTATGTGCATGTCAGAGAGAGGTGTCATTCCTGGGTTCCTACTGTGTCAGTGTACGTGCTATGCATTGCCTCCTTGCCAAGGCCTGGGCATACTGGACATGCCTCCTTCTGCCTGCAAGGGCAGGCTCAGGTTGTTCCTCCTCTGAGTCACTCTGTGCCCATGCTGGCCTTGGCAATGGTGGGGGGGGGATGTGTGGCCCTGCCACATGCTGTTCCTGCTGCAGCTGTTTCTGCAGGATCATATTGTGTAGCATGGCACATACAATAACAATTTGGATACATGTAGTTGGTGAGTACTGCAAGGCTCCAATGGATAAGTCCAGGTATGAGAGCCATGAATTGAGCATTCCAAACACATGCTCTGTTATGATTCTGGTCTGTGCATGTGCCTCATTATGGAGTTCTTGTTCGGGTGTGTGTCCATTTCTGATGGGTGTCATCAGCCACGGCTCCAGTGCATAACCAGCATCCCCCACTAGGCAGCCATATGGGATGTCCCCACTGGCAAATCTCTGGTACATCTGTGCCATATGCCAGATGGAGAGTCACGATAGCTTCTAGGGCTGCCAGGATACACATTCATTATAATATCCCGGGCATCACACATGACCTGGCTGTTGATGGAGGGGAAGTCCTTGTGGTTTATGTAGCCTCTACCTCACTCACCTGGTGGTGCTTTGATGTGTATGTGCATGCAGTCTACAGCACCCACTACTTCAAGGTATTCTGTTATTTGGTGAAAGAGATGCAGATTGCTGGTCAACGCGTCATGGGTGTTTGAGAAATATATGTGCTCACTGGCATGTGCTGACATGGCATCCGGGAACTGGTGGAGTACTCTGAATGCTGATGCCTGTGAGATCCCCATGATATCCCCAGTTGGCCTTTGAAAGGTACCTGTGGCTGGTATTCTTAAGCCTACACATACCTTGGTATCCACTGGGATGGTTTCCCCTCTGTTGGTTCTGTGTGTGGGTGTGGCTGGCACAGATCAACAGTTTGCTGTAGGAGGTCCATCTCCACCCTATAGTGCTCCACTTTCTCCAGCTCATGTAGCCCCTGGTAGGTTACTCTGGGTCTGTACACTCTTCTCCTTCTCCTTCTCCTCCTCCTCACTGTGGGTTGGTCATCAGCATTGTTATCCCCACCACCCTCAGCCTCTTCCACATGTTGATTTATGAGAGCAAAAGCAGCCCCTATACTTTTGTTGCTTTTTTTAGGTAAAATGTCCCCATTTGTGTACACCAGTGGTGTAGAGTTTCTAGGAAAAACCAGAGGGAAAGGTGTTTGCATGGTTTATAGTAGTGTGCTGGGCTGGGCTGCTGCCTCTCTAATTGGCTGGTTCTGATACATTTCACCTGCCAGCTATGCTAGTTCTCCTTGATTACCTTCCAACTGCTATTTTCCCTTCCCATTGCCTTCTTGTTTAAGCCCCGAGGCATGCCACACAAACCCAGTGCTCAGATGTGAACGGAGCTGCTATTTCCTGTTTTTTTTTTCTTTAAAACCCAGTGTTCAGAGTGCATGCCCATTTAGGCAATGTAAATACTTCTAGGCACCTTTAGACACAACCCCTTCCTTAGCTGTGCTTAGCTAAGGGCAAACACAGGCCACAGGGCACCAATAAGCTTACAGCATGCATGACACACCCCATTATGAAGTCATCTAGCTCTTAGGCTTACACTGTGGTCTTAATGCACCTACACTGAGGGGAAATCTCTGATTCAGTATCAATGCCCTCATTTGCATGGAATTGACTGCTAATGCATGGTTACACATCTGACACTCAGCCTTCCCCCTTGCAACCACTATTCCATGGTCTTGTTGTGTTATGCATGCCATTGACTATTATGGCAGAATTATAATTTTGGTTTAAAAGCTTATTTCCAAGTTTTTTTGTTTTTATTTTTGGGCCGATCCCGTTTGCAAACTGCTGCCCTGCACTTAAACGGTCAAAATCGGCCAACAAAAAAAAAGTAATTTTTTATAATTTTGAAATTATTTTTCATGCCTATGGCCATATATTTGGCCTTTGGCATGCCTAACCCTTCTAATACATGGGTTTTACAAGCTATCATGCCTCTGTTTTGTAGTTTGCAGAAATGTATTCAGCTACTGGCTGAATACATTTCTGCAATCTACACTATTCCTGCACAGATGTCTGCCTGCTTCCTGGATCACTAAATCACCACATTTGCATGGTTTTCACCAGCAAATGAGGTAATTAGCATACAGAGGTTGTGTCTGTGCAGGAATAGTGCAAGAACGTTCGTGCACATCCTGGGAGCTTATTCCTGGATTGCATGGCAGCCATATTGCCTGCAGCAACTCTTGCACTATTCCTGCATGCTGTGCAGAGCTTCCTGAATCCTGGGGAAAGTGTAGTAAATTAAAGAAATAATAAAGAGCAAAGATGAAATAAAAGGAGATAGAAATAAATGCAAGTTTAGTAGAAAAAAGGAAGACAATACAAAAAATTATGAAGGACAGGAACTGCAGGTAGAATTGGAAGCTAATGATGAAGAAAATATAAGTTGGAAGGTAGTAAGAAGAAAAGAAATATTGTCAAAAGAGTAAAATACAGAAAAAGAAAATTTAATGACTTTAATATAAAAGAAAGGAAAACATAAAATGGCTAATAGATCCAAATTTGAAGTGAGCAATAAAGAAGAAAGATGATGTGTTCTAAATTGAGGAACAGAGAAAGAAATAAACTAAGGATTCTTTCAGTTAATGTTAATAGTATGAAGAATATAACAAGAAGAATTGGAATTCTGAAATGGTGTAACAAATGTGTTGTTGATTTTATTATATTGGAAGACATAAGATTTCTGACTCATGATGAAAGAGTGGAAACACAAAATCTATGGGACAGGGAAATAATATGAAATATTGGAACAAAAAGTGTCCTAGAATATCAATATTATGCAAGAGAGTAGTAAAAAATACTGGATATCATATTAGTAACAATAGGAAGATTAACAGTTGAAGATTTAAGGTGGCAAGAAAAGGTATATAGAGTTATAGCTAATTTCAGAAGATATAAGTATGATAGAAAAAAGAAACTATTTCAATAGTTTTTTCAGATCACTTAGTGTTATGGCTAGAAATAAATCATAATAAAAGATATATATATATCAAATAGGAAACATATAAAAAAATAAATGAAAAGAAATGGAATGCTAAATGAAATTAAGTAATTATTCAATTAAAGAATGACCATATTACTATAAACAATTTTACAATAGTTGGTCTGAATGGTGGATTACCTTGAAAAGAAAATATAAAAAACAGATATTTATATTGGCAAAGAAAAGTAAGAAAGAAAAGAAAGAAAAACAGAAATACATATATTAAGAGAAGCTTTGGAGAATTTAGAGAATAACAACAGTGAATATTATGACAGAGAAAAATAAATTTATTAGAGAAATCAAGATAAAATCATAGAATTATTATATAAACAAGGATATTTTTACAAGAAAAATATAAGAGGTATCATCATATTTAAGTAAAATAATAAAAATAATAAAGGGGGACTTAAAAAATCAACAACAAATTATGGAAATTTTGATAAGTCATAGGGAAAAAATGGAGTGGTGCAGCGGTTAGCATTGTCACCTCACAGCAAGAGGTTATCCTGTTCAATTCTCAGCTGGAGCTCCTTCTGTGCAGAGTCTGCATGTCCTCCCTGCAGTCAAGTGAGGTTTAAAGACAAGCAGGTAGGTTTGTGTTTGTGTGTGCCTTCTGTGAAGGCTGGGTGCTAGGCTGACAACTCAGCACCGTAAAAGCACCACTGCCAATCAATCTTTGGATTGGTGATTTGCTGTGGTGATCCCTAACCAGGAAAAGCCAAAAGACATTCTTATTTGGAAAAAAATGTTTAAAAATAAAAACAGAACTTTATGGAAAATAAAAAGATTTTCTGAATAAATTAACAGAGAATTTGAAAAGGAAATAACAATATATGAACTAAAAAAGTGTTTAAACGGTTAAATGTAAAATCTGCTGCTTGGTCAGATGGAACTAGATTGAAATTTATAAAAATGTAGAAGATTGGAAGAAAAACTATTTATTATGTATGTTTAGTGAGTGGTTAAATGAAGATTTAAATTATAAAGAATTGTGCAGTAGAATATTAAAATTCACATGGAAAAAGAGAAAAAGAAGAAATAAAAAATGGGAGACCAATAACAATAAACAATACAAATTATAGGATAGTTATGAAAATACTACAGAAAAGATTTGAAAATAAGATGCACTATATAATAGAGCAAAATTTATGCAGCGTTAAAGGAAAAGGATGTTAAGATTTACTAATGATAGTGACTGAAATAGTAGATGATATTGTAAATAATAAAGCGGAGATAAAACTTATGGTAGGTGATATTAATAAAGTATTTGACTCAATACAAGATGACATTGGATATAATGGGCATGTATAATAGTAAAAAAATCAAACAAGTGTTTACAACAACATATAATGACAATAATGTAAGAGATGTAGTAAATGGTTGGTTAAGCAGAGAAATAGACATGAATAGTGGTAAAAACAAGGATGCTCTATGAACAGTAAGTATTTGCTTTAGTTATGAATATAATTGTTATGGAAATTAATCAAAAATAAAGAATGCAAAGTATACAATTCATTTTGGGTGTTGAAATTCCAGTTATGATGTCATACACAGATAACATAATTATAATTAGTAAAAACAGAGGATGTATGAGATAAGTTATAATTTATTTGGTGGATTGTTGAAAGGAAATAGGTATGAACTTAAACAAAGGGAAAAGTAAAGGAATAGGAGATAAAATTAAAATAGCTGAAATACAGTTCTCCATGAAAGAAATATCTGTGTTAGGCATACATTTTGATAAAGATAGTAATAGAAAGGGATGGGACATTATATTAAAGGAATTAAAATACATCTGTGTGTTATAGAAAATGTATAGATTAGCTTTTTTTAAAAAAGTGAGTTTGACTAATGCAGTATTAATAGACAATCCAGTATACTTATCAAATGTTTTTGTGATTCCTAAAATGTATGAGAAATTTTTGTTAGAAATAACTTTCTCTTTTATAATCAGATCTACATTAAACCCTGTTAGAAGAGGTATTTTGTACATGAACAAGGAAGAAGGAAGATTAGGCTTGATCATTACATTTATATAAAGTTTTGAAATGTTTAAATGAAAAGGATGATAATTTAGTAACAAGAGTATTTAAATATAAGTTTGAGGAATTATAGGAAACAATAACAATAAAAGAGTAGAATATGTCATAATGAAGAAATAGAAAATCATCAACAAAAATAAGTATGTAGAAGATAAGGATTGAGGAAGTGGAAGAAAATAATAAAATATGGTACAAAAATATTATGAGAAAGTATTATTGTGTCATTCTCTGGGAAAATATTCCAGAAGAAAATATCAGAGCAATTATATAAAGAAACATGCGGTGAAGTAATCCTGTTGAATGTCAAGATTTTTAAGGAGATTGGGAATTAAGAAATTATTGGTAAAAGCAAATATGCCTTACAAAAAGAAAAGTGAAAGAATCTGTATGGTGGTGAAGTAGAAACAACATCTTTTTGAAATGTGAAAGAGTTAAACATTAAGGAATAGATTATGTACAGAAACTTTTTTGGGGGTGCAGATTTATAAGACAGATGATAGTATAAATATGGATATGAATGAGTTTGGGTATTATGAGAACAAATATAAAAAAACATAATTAGATATTGATAAAAAGTATTCTATGCAACATGTATGATATGGAATGAAAGAATTAATGAAATTATGTTCAGTGAAAATGAATATTATCATCAATATTAAAAAAGATTAGGTTATGGTTTTGGAAAAAGGAGTGGAGGTCAAAGTAAGAAATATATAAGTTTGCACTGCAGTGTCAGTAATCAAGCTATTTGGTGTGTGAAAAGAACCTACAGCCTTCTGCATCAAAGATGATTGTGCTACCTGTTGTACCACTGCCACTGCCACCTTATTAACATAGCCCACCATGTAGGTGTCCAAGAAACTCGGGGTCAAAATGGGGAGGAGTTGCATGGCTAGGCTTGTAAAGACCATGGTGGTCACTAGCCTAATATAAACTTATGAACCTATGAGGGGAAGGTAAGCAATCAAGCTATCAATTACTCAGGTACTAGTTGTCAAACTCGAGTCCCGAGGACAGAAAGGTCAGCTAACTAAGCAACTATCCTGACTTTTATAAACAGCATTAAACATGTCATATTTGCTGACACACACATGCAATTGAACTGATACTTTTTTTGGAAATCTTATGCCAGTAATCAAAAATAATATTTAGTTTCCTGACATATATAAGTGCTTAGAACACTGTAACATTTTTCACTAGCTTCCCCAATGTGCGAAAAGGTCTGACTTGACCTATCATTGCAAAATGTAGCAAGTATAACAACTTCCTCTTTTTAAGCACACTGTTTTGATACACAGGAATTGTAAGAAATGCACTAGTCTCATATATTTCACAACTTAAATACAAAACTCTTTTCAATCAATGCAGAATTATTAAAAACATGCTCATTTTTAATCTTATAACAGATTAGAGAGTCTCGTTAATGTAAGTTTATGCTCTTATGTCTTTGCTGCTTGTTTTATTGTATCATGTCCCACCATGAGAGAATCAAACCAGTGATATGTGATGGGATGTATAGGCCATACACAATAGAAAAAGTAATGTATGTGAAACATGAAGAGTCAGAAAAAATAAAAGGAGAAAGAAAATAAGTAAAATAAAATGGATAATAACAAAAGAGTATAATTATTAGATGAAGTTATGGAAAACCAAGATTGACAAAGTAAGAAAGTGTAGATAGGAATGGTATAACATGATAATGGAGAATATTATTTATTATATCAATAGAAAAGGTCATAAAGATGAGGATAAAAAAGACAAATATAGAAGTGAATGATTTGAAAATTTGTATAATGCTAAAGATTTTTTGTGGAGTAAATTATTGTATAAGTTGCATGCATGAAATATAAAGTACTGGAGGAGAATAATTTTAAAGATTGTAATAAAGAAGGAATGACAAGGCATTATTTTTGTACTGTAAAAAGAATGAAGATTTTGGAAAAAAATCAAAATAAATATAAATTGGAATAGAACTGTTATGGGAAATATTGAAAAGAAACAAAACGTGAAGTTGACAGGATAGGATATTGCTGGATATAGATTGGCTGTTGTGGAAAAGAAAATCTGATGAACTGCTGTATAATAAAAATGAGATTGATTAAATGCAGTCTGAGTACAGACTAATTTGTCCAGAGATACCTGTGGGATTAGTGATGGGGGTGGAGGAATCAGGGGTGGACAGAGGAGTTTTAGAGAGTTAAGTGAATGCATGAGTTGTTGCGGTGTTACAGGCGAGGAAGGGTTAAGATTGAGCAGAAGGGCTGGTCAGAGAGGAATTGAGGTAATGGTAAGAAGGAGTTAACTTAATTTTGTGCAGTAACTGCAGGGAGGGGATATCAGATTTAGATGTCAATGGCAGCTAGTGTTTAAGGTGTTGAGGGACATGGCAATTTTATGGAGTAGGTTTCCCTCCATGATTATAGGGTGGTCAAAAATTGTGCCATGTTTGGTTTAGAGGAATGTGGGCAATTTTATGGGTATTGCACATGCCTGGCACTTCAGTAATCTTAAGCTTTTGAGGCAGTTGAGGCACTTGGGTATTCATTCTCTTGGTAATAGGGACTTTGATGGTAGGGATCCAGTATGGTTTAGGAAGGATGGAATACACTTCAGTGAGTTGGACTTAGACATGTGATCAGTGTGCACCTGTCATTGTTTTTGGAGAGTTTGGTGGAAGTGCTGAGAGGGAGAACAACCTGTGCCAGGCTGATGAGAAAAGAAGAGGGGCTGGGATATCCCTCTTCTGTTCTCCCGCTGATGTTTATTTTTTGGAAATTACAAGGTGGTTAGTTGGTTATTGAAGTGAGTGGTATCATGCTGATTCTGCTTGTGGTGGGAAGATTTGAGTAAGTGTGCAGTTGAGGTAATGCTGCTTACATCATGGTGGGATGGAGGTGAGTGGGGATATTGCCTACTGTATTTTCTTAGGCTTGAAGTTATGTCTTATATTTGCGATTAATAAATCTGTGATTAATAAATTTTGTGATTAATACATTTTGATTAATAAAGGTCATCTTATGCCAATATGGTGTTGTTTGGTTTCTTGGAGGATGTGGATAAATGCAGTTTGGACACTAATTTATCCAGAGATACCTGTGGGCTTGGTGGTGGAGGGTGGTGGAGATGTGGGTGGGCAGAGTAGTTTATGAGAGTTAAGTGGATGAATGAATTGTGGTGTTACTGGTGAGGAAGGGTTAAGTTTAAGGAGAATGGCTGGTTGTAGAGGAAGTGAGGCAATAATAAAGAGGAATTAACTTAATGTTGGGTAGTAGCTGTGGGGTGGTATCAGACTTAGGTGTTAACTTGCTGCCAATGCTCTCGGCCCTCTTTTTTTTTGTTTTGTTTTTTTTTGGTCAGCTGGCATGTTATGGAGTTTTCCATATGAGTGTGGGGGCAGGCGGAGAAGTGGGGCTGGAATGTCCCAATTCTGTTCCCCTCTGTTCCTCTGTTGTTTTTGTTTTGGATCTTACAAGGTGGTTGGTTGGTTATTGAAGTGAGCAGAGTCATGTTGCTTCTGACTTTGGTGGGACATTTTGGGCAAGTGAGCGGTTAAGGTAACGGTATGTACATCATGGTGGGTCAGAGGTGAGTGGGGATGCTGTCTACTGTATTTTCTTATGTTTGAAGTTATGTATTATATTTGTGATTAATAAATCTGTGATTAATATATTTTGACTAATAAAGGTCATCTTATCCCAAGATGGTGTGGTCTGGTGTGGTTTATTGGGGGATCTGGACAAGATGTGTTGGCTAAAATAAAAAGATGATTATGTTGAAAGGATGGAGGATAGATTGAAAGTTGTTTGTGAAACTGAAGATGTAAACTACTGAGAATATTGAAAATATTGCAAACATTATAAATAATGTTGAAAGAGCTGTGATGTGTTTAATATGTGTGTGTGTGTGTGTGTGTGTGTGTGTGTGTGTGTGTGTGTGTGTGTGTGTGTGTGTGTGTGTGTGTGTGTGTGTGTGTGTGTGTGTGTGTGTGTGTGTGTGTTTGTGCATGCATGTGTGTGTGTGTAAAGTAACCCCTACTTTTTTATGTAAGCCCCATGGGATATTTTTCATCTACCTGGGCTGCAATCAACTCAGACACATGGGGCCACAAATTAGCAACTCATTTCATCTGAAGGACATAGATACTTACACCTCTGACATACTGAATCAATATTTCATTGTCTGTGAGCATTTGACAGTTCCTGTCTTCTTAAGAATACCAAGTACTTTGATTCTAGCAGCTGAAGTGATGCAAGTAGATTTGGTGTTTGTTTTTTTGTCCATATTATCCAGGCAGGCCAGGGTCTTATAAAGCTAAGTGCAGCCAAAGACACAGTTAGTACAGTAATAATGTAAAATAATTCACATTCTGCTCTAGCTCGTAATGCGGCTAGTAGTAATAAAAGATCAGGGAATGGACTGTTTTATTTTTGTTTTGTTTCTTCTCACGTCTAGCATAGATATGGACACCCAGCTTGCTGGCATGCACCTGTGGCATGGACCCATTTTTTTTCTGTTTTTGCCCTTTGATGTTGAGGGAATGATGTTGGGTACTGGATAGCTGTGGCTCTGATATAGGCAACAAATTGTTTTACAACAAACCTACTTAAAAACTCAAAAAATTATCAAAGTATACTTAGTAAAATAGTAAAATCACTTATCCCAGGTCCTATGGAGCCTAGCATGAACTCAAACATGTAGACATAATTCAAAAGTGTATAAAATTTGTTTGATGAGCTGTGGTGGTGACCAGCTTACCTGAATACTATAATTTTCCAATGAACAGAAATATAACTCCACTAAGATGCTAGGAATACCATCTACTTTAACTGGTCAGCATGTGTTAGTTGCCACTTTGGGAGCCAGTGTCCATAATGTTGTGCACTGCCTCACTTCATGTCACAGAGGAGTCTTCATACTATGAGACCAAGATACTGTCAACTACTACCATGTGAACAGGAACATCTTATGGGGTCTAGTGGACACAGAATTAAGAAGCATGTGTAGATTATGTTTTCCAGTGGACATGAAGGATTGTGCAGCATTAGCTATGCTTGTTACAGGGACCATTCATCATTTATTTATTTTATTTATTTATTTATTTATTTGCTTTTGTTTAACCAGGATGGTCCATTGGGCCAAGTGAACCCATTTTCAATGGAGTCCTGGGGAGAAAAGCTCCAACAAAGAATACATGTTACAGAGATAAACATTACATAGCATACAAGGCATAACAAGGTATAGTTTACAATCAGTAAAATTGTAAACAAAAATAAAATAAAAATCAACAAATTATTTATTTATTTTTTTTTTTTTGTTATTGAAGGAAATCAGGATGATAGATGATATTAAGAAATTGATCATGAGTAAAATAGATGAGGTGAGGGTGATAAGAATACAGGAAGTGGAAAATGATTATGTGGGGTGGGAGCAGGAGCATTCCCATGTGGATGTAAGGTAGGAGTGAAGTGATTTTTTAAAGGTTGGAAGGCTAGTGATGGTGCGAATGGAGGGAGGGAGAGAGCTCCATAGTTGAGCTAGGGAAAAAGAGAGGAGGTTACGTCCTGGGGGGCAAAGGGGTCTGTAGACTTCTATTAGGTTTTGATTAGTAGATCTTAGAAGTCTTTGAATCTGGTGAATTTTAAAGGTAGTAGATAGGAAGGGACAGGGGGATGGTTGGAAAATGAGTTTGTGTGCATATGTGAGTTGGGTGTAGGAGAGGTAGTTAGGAAGTTCGAGCCAATTTAGTTTATGGAGTGGTGCGCAGTGATGCGTTGAAGCTTTGTTACTAGTGGTGAATTTGGCTATTTTGTTGTAACAGGTAGATAGTTTGGTTTTGATAGATGATTGTAGATTAGTTAAAAGGGGGGCACCATATAGGAGAGAGGGTAAGAGAAATGTGGTAGAGAGAGTGAGTTTGGTTGCTGATGAGAGGAATCACTTGTGTCGATAGAGCAGGCCAAGTTTTTGGTGAGTTTTTTTAATGTTTATGAGTAGATGGGACTCAAATTTAAGTTTATCGCCAATTTGAACTCCTAGTAGTTTGGTTTCAGATACCAGTTCAAGTGGAGTATTATTTTGACTGATGATGGAGAATAGTTGTCTATCAAATGTGTTGGTTTTAGAGGGGGTAAATATCATTAGTTTTGATTTAGCTGCATTAAGTGCAAGATGATTATCTTTCATCCACTGTTCTGTGGTGGAGAATGCTTCTTGAGTGAGCTTTAGGAGGGTTGGAATGGAAGAGGCTGCACAGATGATTGTAGAATCATCTGCGTATTGGATGATTTTAGCATGGGGGATAGAGTGATAGTAATCATTTATAAAGATGTTAAAGAGGAGGGGGCCTAATATGGAGCCTTGTGGGACACCTGTGGGGGTCTTAAGGAAAGAGGAGATGGCTTTTTTCCATTTGACAGCTTGTTGCCTGTTTGAGTTAGCTGGTGAACCAATTAAGAGTTGAAGGTGATAGGTTTAGCTTTGACAATTTAGTAAGTAGTAGGTTATGGGAGATGGTGTTGAATGCCTTGGAGAGACCAAGTAGGATGGTAGATACAGTAAGACCAGAGTCTCTAGCTTTATTCACAGTTTCAAGAAATGAAAGAAGGGCTGTCATAGTACTATGATTAGGGTGGAAGCCGTGTTGAGTAGAAGTTAGTAGGTTGTTGTCTAATAAATGGGGAAGGAGTTGTAAATGGATACATTTTTCTAGAATTTTTGAGATAGGAGAGAGGATGGCGATGGGCCTGAAGTTGGTAATGCTAGTATTATTTCCTCCTTTATGAAGGGGAATGATGAAAGCCTTTTTCCAGATTTGTGGAACAAGACCTTCTTGGATGGAGCGATTTATTAGGATACTAATTGGGAGGGCCATGGCATCTGCAGATGTGCTGAGGAAGTGTGAGGGGATGTTATCTGGGGCATTGGTGCAAGTTTTTAACTTCTGTAGTAGTTTTTTTATAGTGGAAGTAGGGATGGGTTTCAGTGAGAATGTAGGGGGTTGGGAGGTAGTAGGGTGATAGAGTGGAGAAGAAGGGGTGTAGGAGGAGGACAGGTGGTAGTAGGGGGTGGGTGGTTGCACAAGAAGGAAGAGGTAAGTTTGGAAATACAGTCAATGAAAAATGAGTTAAATTCGGTGGCAAGTTCATTGTCTTGTATATTAGGGTTGGGGTTTGGGTTTTCAGTTGTACCAGGTTTTAGGAGGGAGGTTATACCTTTCCAGAATTTTTGTGGGTCAGTTTTGTATTTACTTTGGTTGGAAGAGTAGTAGTTTTGACAGTCTGCTCAAATAAGCTTTTTTACTGTGTTGCGAAGAGTTTTGAATTCATTAAGGGTAGTGGGAGATTTGTGCTTCTGATAGCGTGACCAGGCTTTATCTCTTAACCGCATGGTTGTAAGTGTGCTTTTTGTTAGCCAAGGGGTAGTTTTGTTTTTTATTCTTTTGGTCTTTAATGGAGCATAAATATCTAATAGTTTTAAGATAGTAGTATTAAAGTGAGTGATTGCACTTTCGAGGGGAAGAGTTTTTAGGGGGTTCCAGTTAATTGATTTTAAGGAGTAGGAGAAGGCTTCTGGGTTGAATTTTTTTTGGTATCTGAAAGTTATGTAATTATGGGAAGCTTGTAAGGGAAAAGGAAGGTGTGTAGCAAAGATGGGAAGGTGGTCGCTTAATGAGTCAGGGAGAGTTCCGCTGTCAGGGTAGTAGTGGGGGTGAGAGACTAAGATCCAGTCTATAATGCTGCCAGTAGTGAAGTCTTTAGAGGGTCTAGTAGTGACGTTGATGAGTTGGGATATGTTATAAAGGTTGATGTTAATGGAGGGGGTAAGGGATTGAGTGGAGGACCAATTGATGTTGGTATCTCCCATAATGATGGTTTCATTAGATATATTGGTTGAGAACCAGGAGATAATATCTTCAAGAGTAGAGATATTGTCTCCTGGGGGAATGTAGAGTGAGGCTATACATATATTTTTGTGCTTATTTAATTGAAGTTGGGCTAGTATTAATTCTGCATTGTTAAATTTAAGAATAGTTTTATTGTAGGGAGTAATGCCTAGAGAGGATGAGTAGAGTAGGGCTACTCCACCACCTTTTTTTTGGTTCTGTCTGCCCTAATAATGGAGTAGTTAGGTGGTACAATCTCAACATCCTTTATATGAGGTTTTACCCAGGTTTCAGATAAGGCTAGGACATCTGGTTTGTTGTGATATAGCCAGGCTTGAAGGTTAGGAACTTTGTTAGCTAAACTTTGTGCGTTAAGGGATGCTAATTGAATGAATTTAGTGGTAGAGGAGGAGGTGTTTGGGCCTGGGTTGGGGTGAACATCTCCAGATAATAGAACAGATATTAGAATTTGCTTTAAGTAGTAGGGACTTTTGGGTTTTCTTTCATAAGTAATATTAGTTGTTGGAGAAGTTTCTGGGAGTGTGTGGTTTGAAGTTTTGTATGGTGAGATGAGTTTGTAGAGGAAGCATAGACTGTTTTTGATGGGATAAAGTGTAGAAGATATAGGTATGGTTGAGTAGGAGTGAGGTAAGTTGAGAGAGCAGGTTGTGTGGAAAGGTGGGGTGTGAGATAGGGTGTTAGGCATGGTGAGGAAGTAGATGAAGGTTAGGTTAATGGAGAGAATTAGTTGAGTGGAGATGAGTATATATTTTGGAGACTTTTTTTTTTTTTTTTTGAGACTTCTAGATGAGGGATGTGTGGTGTGTAGAATGAGGATGATGTATGAATTGTATTGCAGGGAATTAATGATGGGGAGGGGAAAAGGAAATGGAAGGGGTGATTAGTAGGAGAGGAAGTGGGTGTGGCTATGAGGGTATAAGTGTAGATGTAGTGGGGGTGGGTGGGAATTGGGGGTAGGGTAGGGGAGCAGAGTGAGCTTGGAGGGTGAACGGAGCGAGGAAGAACAGAAAGAAGAACCAGCAGCAGAAAAAAAGTATCAGCCACTGCAGCAGAGATAGCAAGGTAAGAAGGTATAGTAGATGTGTATATGGGTAAGGATAAATGGATAACAGGAGAGCAAATGAAGGATTTCAAGGTTTAGAAATGGGGTTCTGTTCGGGGATAGAATTACCAGGGTATAGGCAGTGATAATACTGGCTCTAAGAGCTACTTAGACAGCGTCAAAGGAGGGGGCCAGGTAAAATAAAATAAATGCTGCCTTTTGGTTGGCAGGTGCTGCCACCTGGAGGTGAGATAGAAGAAAGCAGGCTGGAAGGGTGAGGAGGACACCTAACCTTTACTGAGGGAGATATCAAGGACGTAGTTAATCTGAGGGGGGGGTATTTTAAAATGGTCTGCGGTAGGCTGCTGAATTGCTTGCAAGGGAAATTAATAAAAATACAAGAGTTATTAAGCAGGTATTTACAAGGACAGTAGTTGGTGTAAGGCTACCTACATTCACAGTATTAACTTAGGACAGTCATCACAGTAAGTCCTTAGTCCAAGATTGACCATCCGCTCCAGGGAAATGTTAGAGGTAATAGCAGGAGGTAGTCTTTAGGCTTTTGATGTGGGAATGGACTTCTGGAGGGAGCTTTCTGGTGGGGAATCTGTAAAGAGAGAGGAAAGATTATCTAGGATTAGGATCAAATGGAGGTTATAGTAGCAGGTGTATAGAGGAGGGAGTACAGGGAAGAGTATTCAGGAGAGGGGGATAAATATGCTAGAGGAGTAGTAGGTGAAACAGGGCTTGAGGGATAAGGTGGAGAGGTAGTATAGTAGAGATAGTAGGGCATGAGGAATAGAAGCAGGAGGAAAGGTTAAGTGAAAAAGGAAGAGTGTAAAGGGGATAGGGAGCTCAAGAGATAGACATGGAAGGAGGGAAAGTATAAAGGGAAAGCAGTGCAGGAGAGTAGTAGTAAAAGGCAGCAGTGGTAGATTAGGTTACAGTATAGGGTAAATACAACAGAACAAATACAAATAAACAGTATAGGGTAAATACAACAGCTTGCTCTACAGAGAACAGCTCTACAACATTAATACAGTTAATCAGCAAAAACAGTTCTACAGTAGTACCCCCAATATGTTCAACAACAGTAATGATGCAGTTAATCAGCAAAAGAAGTTCTACAATAGTACTCCAATCAGCTCTACTACAGTAATATTGCAGTTAATCAGCAAAGGACAGTTCTACAATAGTACCCCAATCAGCTCTACAATAGAAATAAATGCAGTTAATCAGCAAAAACAGTTCTACAGTAGTACCCCATTCAGCTCTGCAACAGTAATAATGCAGTTAATCAGGAAATACAGTTAAATAATAGTATCCCATTCAGGTTAAGATGATAATGCACTTTAGCTCTAGATTTCACTTCAGATACTGTGCTATGGTAATAATTAAGTTTGTATGATAAATCCAAACGTATGTGTGAAAAAATAGGGCACAGCCTGTTTTTACATTGCCTTAGGGAAGTAGCCAGGCTCCAGGCATCGGAAAGGGTTAGCATTAGGAGTTTGACAGGCCTTGGTCTCATGAATTCTACCCTAAGTTTCTATGATGTTGTGGAGGAATATTTTTGGTTTCCACAGATTACAGAGTAGAGAACTACCACTATGCAGGCACTCTATGAAATAATCCATTTCCCTGAGGTCTTGGAGGCAATTGCTTCCACACACACATTAATATTAAGGTCCTTCTCAATATAGATGGCATCCTGTATATCATCCAGGAGGTCTTTTACTCTATCAATTGCATGTTGCCATGCAGTGCTCATGGTATTAAATAGAATGTGTCTATGTAACATACAAACAATTCTCAGTATGTGTACATGTGGCTTAAAAACCTCAGCTTTGGCCGGCTAAGAACTTGCTGTATTCAACTGGACATATTAGAGAATTTAAGTACCTTTATCTGCACTTTTTTTTTCAAAAAAATACAGTATTTAAATTGATTTTAACTGTGTTGCAGGAATATTAACTGAACTGGAAGTTTTGACTCTGCTCTTCAGTTAGTCCCACCCACCCTCTCTGTTTTTGTTTTGGTGTTAATCTTAGTGGCCTTGAAACTGCCCACCCCTCTTCTAAATTTGTGTTTGGATACTCCTTCTGGGCCCATCTCATTTGCTCACTCAACTGAGTGCAGTGAGATCATATTCTGATTTCAGGCACTCCTACTGTGTACAAACAGAGCATCTGGGAAACAGAAAAACTAAATAAATTTAAGCTTGTTTCCTGCCTTTCTTGTTAAGTGGTATAGACTATTTGTAGGCTTCTGAGCCCCAAGCCCTTCTGTGTTGGAGGGAAGCCTTCTAGCTTAGTTTTTTTTTTCTTATAACTAGCCAGTTTTCTAGTTTCAGCACTCAAATCTGTTTCTTTGATCTCAGCACTTGTTCAAGAAAAAAAAAAAAAAATTTCATCTGCTTTTACTGTACTTGTGTTTCTACCTACTTTATTTTACTTTTGCATCATCTTAAAAGTACTCAGTTGTATTTATTACTGCTTGGTGTAACTCATTCTAAGCCTTTTGGTTTAAACACTTGGGCTTCGGACCAGTTGTTTTGCACTGAGAGGGTTTGTGGTCTGCACTGTAGTGGCAGAACAGGTAGCTTACATCCTTCTAGGTTGGGAACTGCTGATTGAGGCCTCAGTGTCTGTTATTTTAAAAGTGTATTAATTCTGGTTTAAGCACTTGGGCTTTCAGGACAGTTATTTTACATTAAGAGGGTTCGTGGTCTGCACTCTTGTGGGAGGAGAGGCTGGACTCTGCCCTTCTGAGCTGGGAATTTCTGGTTAAAGGCTTATAGTGCATGCATATCTGAACTGCTTCTTACTGAAGTTGGTGCGCCTTGTTTGCTGTGACATAGACTGGATTCGGGCCTGCTGGATCTAGCTTTGTTTGTGTAACTTGAGCACTAATCCAGGCATTCTCTAAAGTATTCAATTGTATTTATTACTGCTTGGTAGTAACTTGATTAAAGTGTAGCTATCATTCTAAGTCTTTTGGATTAAGCACTTGGGCTTCAGACCAGTTGTTTTACATTAGGAAGGTTTGTGGCATGCACTGTGGTGGCAGGACAGGTAGCTTTCATCTTTCTAAGTTGGGAACTGCTGATTGAGAGCCCAGTGTCTGTTATTCTTAAAGTGTATTAGTTCTGGTTTAAGCACTTGGGCTTCAGGCCAGTTATTTTACATTAAGAAGGTTCGTGGTCTGCACTCTTGTGGGAGAAGAGGCTGGACTCTGCCCTTCAGAGCTGGGAATTTCTGGTTAAAGGTTTATACTGCCTGAATATTTGAACTGTATCTTACTGAAATTGGTACACCTTGTTTGCTGTAGCATAGACTAGATCCAGGCCTGCTGAATCTAGCTTTGTTTATATGCTTGTTTGTTTGCTTGTTATTTCCCTGGAACACTAATTCCACCTAATACGCAGCTTCTCAGTGCTTCTGTGGATCACTAGTGATATCTGCATTGCTTACTGTACTTATTTCCTTGTTTCACTTGAAAGAAAGTTACTGTTTGTCATTTTTGCATTTAAGTTACCTGTAACACATTGCACTTAAGTTACCTGGCACTTGCTCACTAAAGCAATTATATAAGTCAGCACTAAAAATTAAAAGCACTACACCCTCACTCCCCACTGGCCCTTGTTTTCAATTATTACGGAATTCCCAATATTATTCTAGCATGTCCAAAGGTCAGTTGTCAATCTCCTCTCCGGTCCAGCTGGTGAATCTGGGAATCTTGAGGCAATGTTACAACTGCCTCATGTACACAGACAACCCTCTCCTCCTCCCAACAAATTCCAACACATGTGAGAGATGCAACCATATAGCCAAACTGGAGGCTAAGCTCTCTCAACTCAGTACTGGCATAACAATTCAGGAGGAGAAGGAAACCACACTCACTACAATTCCAGTCTCACATAGACCTACCACGACAGCAAACCAAACACATAATCACACAAAAACATACTCGGAGGCTCTAAATAAAGATCTGCCTAAGCAGCAGAGACCTCCAAAACAGACACCCAAGCAACCACTACCCCAAAACAAAACACGTGCAACACATATCTCACAAAGCCAGTGTGCCGAACAGTCACAGCCCTTAAGACTAAACAACACACCTGATACACTTGTAATAGGTGACTCTATCGTCAGGCACACTGACATCCCGCTCACCAGGCTGAACAAGGAGAGGGTCACGGTGGGCAGCCTGTCAGGCGCTAGGATCCGCCACATAACACAAGCACTCAGGTCACTCCAAGGCAAGTACAAATATGACTCAGTCATTGTCCATGCTGGTGTGAATGACCTGAGACGTACCTCCCTGGAGTACATGAAAAGAGACATAAATCTCTGAGCATGTAGCCCAGGCCGGTATGACCCTGACCTTGAGTAGCATCTTACCCTCACCAAGAATGATGCCACAATATGAAGACAAGATGATCAATTTCAACAATTGGCTTAAGTACTGGTGTCATTCAAAGGGGATCCAATGCCTGTCAGCTTGGGATGATATGCTCGACAAGCCACGATGCTTCACTAGGGACGGCTTGCACTTGTCACCACTGGGCTTTCGGATGTTGGCAAAGGCTCTTGCTACCCCCATAGTGCCTTTTTTAGGCAAGGCTCTTAAGACAAACCCACCTCCATAGGTATCACAAAGTATAAGAAACTAAGAGTAATGCTACTCAATGCCAGAAGTCTAAACCTCAAGATGCACGCACTCAAAACTCTCCTTAGCATGGAGAACATCGATATCTGTGCAGTAACAGAAACCTGGTTCAGGGCTCCCAAGAGCACCCCAGCACTACCAGGTTATACCTCATACCATGCTTTTCGGCCCCAAAACTTGGACCGGACCACAAAAGGAGGGAGAGTATCGATATTCATCAAAGATACCCACACCTCCAGGTTGGTGGCACAGCACGAAGCATCAGAGACTGTCCATGTGCAACTAACATTGGGTAAAACTGCCTTCCAGTTTATAGCCTGCTACAGACCACCCTCCCAAACCCAGGAACCCCACTCGGCCTTCCTGAGAACACTGGAAAATAGGAAGGTCTCTCCAAACACCATTATATTGGGTGACTTCAACTACCCAAACATAGACTGGGAGCATTACTCTAGCTCCAACACCCTAGCCCAAAGGCTCCTACAATTTATAAACTCAAATGGTATGGAACAACTTGTTACCACTCCCACAAGAGGGGAAAACATACTGGACCTGATCATCACCAACATGGGGACTCTGCTCCAGACCAGAAGTGTATCCCTCACTGGTAAGATCAGACCATAAACTAATCTCACTGGATATTCACATCCTGACCCCACCCCCTGCCCAGAAAACCACAGTGAAAAACTTCTCTAAAGCAAATTTCACACTCCTCAAAACTGAGGTGGAATCCTTCAAAGCACCCGGGCCTGTGGAAAATACAGCCCAGACCACAGAATCCTTTATAAATGCATTCTATGAACACCTTCAGGAATGCATGGATCATGCGATCCCAAATAAAACCAAGACCCAATCCTCCAAAGGCAGACGTCCTGTCTGGTGGACCCCAGCCATAAACAAACTATACAATAGAAGGAGGAAGCTACTAAATGATAGAGCAAAATCCCAAAAGGGAAGGCATCACTGATCAGTATTAGCAAAAATCTACGGGCACTCATAAAATTGTCTAAGGCCAGCTTCGAGAGAAATATTGCACAGGACACTAAGGATAATCACAAGGCTTTCTTTAGTTATGTTAGGAACCTGGGTGGTAATTCCCAGATATGCTCAGAGTTAGTCCAAAATGACAAAAAATACACTGAACCCACAGACATTGCCAACATCCTAGCTGACAGGTTCAGTGCAAACTTCTCCCTCCCCACCAAAGGGCAAATATCTATGCCAGCAGAGTGCTGCCCCCCTGACATCTCAGATGCTCAGGTAAGAGCCGCCCTCTCCAAAGCAAAAAACACAGCATCAATGGGACCAGACGGTGTCCCGGGCTGCATCCTACATGAACTCCAGGAAGAGCTAAACCCAAACATAAAACTACTGTTCAATCTCAGCCTTACTACAGGATATGTGCCCAAAGAGTGGCGTACAGCAACAGTGGTCCCTCTCCATAAAGGTGGTGCCTCAACGGATCCTGGAAACTATCGCCCCATAAGCCTGACTAGCTTGGTCTGCAAAGCTATGGAAAGGATCATCATGGACCTCATAAATAAACAGACACTGGATCCTACCCAGTTCGGCTTTGTTAAGGGCAGATCCTGCCTCTTAAACCTGGTTGATTTCTTCAAAACAGTCACCAAGGCCATTAATGAGGGGAAGGTGGTCCACACAGCCTACCTGGACCTCGCAAAAGCCTTCGATACAATACCCCACTCGGGCATTATAGATAAGCTCACCAGCTTAAATATAAACCCCTATGTCACTAGATGGATTGCAAACTGGCTCAAGGACGGAACCCACATGGTTAGAATTGCTGGAGCCATGTCAGACTCCAAACCAGTTACAAGTGGTGTCCCACAAGGCTCAGTCCTGGGACCTCTCTTGTTCGGTATTTATTTCTCGGAGGTACAGGCCAACATGGAAGGACTGTGGCTGACCAAGTTCGCAGATGACTGCAAACTGGGTGCCATAATCGACTCTCCAGCCGACACAAGCATCCCCCAAAAGGGCCTCATAGAAACAGACAACTGGTGCCAGAGCCATGGCCTCAAGCTAAATGCCAAAAAGTGTATAGTCATCCCCTTTGGCAAAAACAAAGTGCCCACAAATTACCACATAAGTGGTAATCCATTAAGTACAGAAGAAGTAATTAGGGACCTGGGGACCCAAGTTGATAGCAATCTCTCATTTGACAACCACATAGCCAAAGTGGTTAGAAAAACATTTTATATAGCCCACCTAATCATGAAGGGATTCACATCTAGATCAGGGAGGTCATCGTGCCTCTTTACTCATCCCTCATCAGGCCCATAATTGAGTACAATGCCCCTTTTGGGATGTACCTTACCAGACACCTGCAGCAACTGGAAAGACCCCAAAAGTACCTCACCAAGAGGATCAAAGGGCTCAAACAGATGCCATATGCTGCCCAGTTAAAGAAACTCCAGCTCTACTCAGTGGCATACCGCCTGTTCAGAGGCGATCTGTGCCTGACGTATAAAGCCGTGTCCAACCCGGTATTAATGGACATGCTGCACCTCAGAAAATCCAAATCCCATCCAGCTACACGCTCGAGACTTGAACCTCAGCACTGAAATAAATAGGACATGCTGGAGGGACAGATTCATAACCCAGAGGCTCCCTTCACTCTGGAATAAAATCCCAGTCCAGGTTAGGCAGAGTCCCTCATTGACTCTCTTCAAGAGGAATCTTGATGAGTGGATGGGAGATCATAGGTTTACCCCGGGTATCACTTCTGTGTCACTGTTAGACAGAGGCACAGTATACTAACCTCGAAAAAGGACATAGCAAAATAAATTTAAAATGGGTGGCGAAAGCCAAACACATTCTGGCTAGGCTTATAAATGTCCTAGGGCAGATAGCCTAGTATGAACCTATGAACCTATGAACCTATATGACACACATGCCAGCATTTCATACAGGGTGAATTTCCACATGGTCATTCAGTTGGTATATGACACATTGCACCTGACAGACTGAGAAAGTAATATCTCATTAATGTAGGTAACAGACCACTCATAATGGTGTTTTCTATTGTGCACTGCAGGTGATGCTGTTTTTTTTTTACTCCTACCATCTCAGAGCTATAGCTGATAATCTCCATCCACAAACCCAAGCCTGTGACAGAGATGCCGCACTATTGCAGATATGTAACATCATCATCAAACATGAATTTGGACTCAAGAAGGTCTACTTCCACTGTTTCTATATATTTAATGGTACACTATGTATGCCCCAAAGACCTGTGCCCTGGTAGGATGAACCCTCCCCTGTTCTGTAGGACTGCAAACTATCCTGACTGTTTTCTGTCATGCTGAATGCTCCTGCCTGTCAGTCCCCCATTAAGGACAGTGTAGTGTTACCACACACACACACACACACACACACACACACACACACACACTGCACTAATGTGTGACAGTGACTATGGCTGTCATGTTTCCTTTAGTGGTGACTACAGTTAAGGTATCCATTACCATTACTCTGTCTGATGCCACTTTCTTATATAGAAGTACTTTCTTTTTTTTCCACAAATATTTTTTTTATTTTCAATTCAAATAACATTTACATAATATTTTTAAATATCATTTTAAACAACTATATAAAATATTTACAATAGCCTGACTTTCAGTTATATACACTGTAGGTTATTAAATATAGAATTAACAGATTGGTTATCAGAGATACAATATTGATTATTGCAGAGTGTCCAACAAAGATATAACTTCCTTCCAAGAATTATTTACCAATGGCCTGGGATAGATTTATAGTTCTTTGATTTTTATTTCCATCGATGCAGTTGTCTTTAGTAAAGTGTAGAATTCTTCCAAGGTTGGGGGTGTATTTGAATTCCACCTTCTGGTTATGCTTTTCCTAGATACAGCAAGTATTGTCCGTAACAGATACATATTTGTCTTGATCAGGTAGGGACCTTCATTTACATTTAGTATAATCAATATGTTAGTTAAGGTAAAGGATTCATTAAATAAAGCTTGTAAAAAATGATTGATTCCATTCCAATATCATTTAATTTTATTACATTCATAAAAAATATGAATCCAGTCTGCTTTATTTGACTTTTCACAACTCCAGTAAAAACCATTTGTAGTAGTACTGATCTTTTTAATTCTATCTGGAGTTAAAAATGCTCTGTGTAAGTATTTCCAGTTAAATATTTTCCAGTACTGTGTGTTAGAGGTGTAATTAACTGATAGTAAGATGTTAGTTTTAATTTCTTCTGTTAACTGCAATAACTGACCTTTTGTTAAGAACTGCCAGTATGATGGTCAGAAGTACCTTCTGATATTCAGTTTTTTCAGATTCTCTGTGTTGCTCACAGTAACACATCTGCTGGCAAAAAGGTGGCTTGTTTTTTATTATGGTAAAATGGGGCTTGTGGTGCAGCTGCTATTTTAACTGGCACAATTGCCTCTGAACTGTCCCATTAACTCAATGTATTATCATGCCTTTTCTGCCTAAAGAGGTCCAGACTAACTCATTCATGGACTTTGAACTCACATAAGGTGAGCATGCCTTGAGATCCTCACCATGCTGATTACAGTTTGCGTCATGCTAATGTCCGTGGTCATTGTGCTACCCAGTTGCTCAATATGCCTATGTACTGTCATTGAGATCACTTACAGTTCATGTGCTTGTGCACTGTATCATAATAATATCACCCTTGATCTTTATGAGATCACTTACAGTTCACGTGCTTGTGCACTGAATCATAATAATAGCACCCTTTATCATTGTCCTGACAACATGCATTCTGCTGTTAGTAATGGGCATTGCACTCCTGTGTTCCCATCAGTGAAAATCATGTGGTGTTCATGACATTAGCTTTGTGCTCTGGCCATCATTTAACTGCTGGACTTCATGAGTGCACATGGCCTCGGCAGGACGAGACTGATTGAACTCTTACATGATGAAGCAGTGAATGCAAAATCTCTTTTTACTTCTACTGCACATACAGCATAGGGAGTGACTACTGGGGGATTATGAGAGGATGCCAGGCACCAGCTTGCCAGGGTGGCGAGTCAAGCCAGTGACATCAACTGCTCAGGTAAGCAATGCCAGCATAAATATTGTGACCTGAGGAAGTGCTACCCAGTCCTTCTCTGGTGAGAAGAGTTTGTGAAGAGAAAGAAACCAATATTATAGCAAACTGTTTGTTTCTGCAGTATCATTGTACCATAGGTCTGGCATTTTTAGCTTTAAATGCCTTTTTCTGTCAGTTATTGTGTTAGGGTGGGGAGAAGGGCCTGGAGCACAGATTAATAGAGGGACTGATTCTTGGGATTCAATAATGCCTACACTAAGTCTACACCATTCTGAGTGAACAGACAACACAGACATAACTCAAACCTTCTTCCTCCTAATTTTAGTTTTCCTACTGATGTTCTTGCACCTTTAAATATTGACATGGATTCATAAAGGTTACCACAAAGTGTAGACTACATGTACATTTAGTGTACTCTTTCTGAATGACTAGAAAGCATAAAAATGTGGTAGGGATGTTCTTGAATACATATCATGTACACGTAGTGGAGGCTTTATTGAATCTGGCCCGTTATTGCTTAAAAGGAAAGAAGGCCATATTTTTTATAGCTAACTACAACTCTGCTGCCAGGGATATGATGCACTCATTACTGTTTGTTTTATTTTTTCCATTGCCTCAGGAGAAACCAAAGGAGGCACACCAGGCTCTCTGTGAAGCAGGGTATGTGAGCTGTATTGCTAGTATTACTATATTAGTGTAATACAATGGCGTACCATAGTACTGAGAAGTTTGTATTGTTTTAGTCTTCATTTTAATATTTAACCACTGCTTAGTTATTGTCTTTTTTAGTTTTTTTCCTCCAGTTGTTGTAATAATGAACTAAACTTTATCACTTATGCATTCAGTGGCATACATTTCTTATCATCTACTCTATATCCAGTGTGCTTTACTCCTATTGCCTTACATCACTTTGCTGAATTGTTTTTCTCCTTTCAATTTGTACTAATAAACTGTACCACATTTCAGTGCCATATGTACTTGTTTTTTTTTTAATGTTCATTTGATTGGCCATGGAGAAGCTAGCGGTGAGGTAGCAGTCATCATGCACTGTACCTGCCACTGCGAACACTGCTGGTTCATCAGGAGTTCCCAGGCCCACACCTCTGCAGGTTGATGGCTGCTTCTTTATGGGTGATGTGGTCCCTTCATTGGAGAGTGGTGCAGAGGGGACCACCTTAGTCACATAGCATGAAGTATAGTTGCTAGTGAGGAGGAGTGGGATTCCCTTTCAGCTGACTTTGCAACCAGCTTTGCAGGCCATCCTGACATCTTATTCCTCATCATAGTGTTACCCTTCCTTCTGTGTCACTTCCTATTCCTTTCATAAATGCCATAGCTCAATCCACCGCATATCCCACCATTATTATTCCATATTTATGTCACTATCTTCCCTGTTCTTTTGCATCACATGCTTGTTTGTATGCCCTACTGCCATTCCTATAACCTTCTTCCTACCCATACTGTTGCCGAGCTTCCTCCCCTCTCAACCTTTATCAAAAAAAAAAAATAGGTCACTATTCTAACTCAAATCCCACATCACTCTTTCTATTCCCACTGTCATTGTGTCTGCTCCTCTGTTTGCACTTTTCCCATTTTAACTATCATAATATCCCTTTCCTGCTTATTTATATACTAAAATTAGTTGTCAGTTTGCTGTGTAACACACAGATGATCTGCCAGATGTGCCTGTGAAGCAGCTATAAGGTATTTTGATGCATGTGTGAATAAGTATAGCATGGAGCATGCCACCTGCTTGCTAATATCCTGGGATGTCATGATCAATCATAGCATGTTCCACACTGCAGTTTACATGACTGCAGAGTCTAGTATGCAACACTATCTGTAGCATAATCATATATATCTATCTATATATATATATATATATATATATATAATATATATATATGTATCTATGTGTGTATATATATATATATATATATATATATATATATATATATATATATATATATATGGTTTACTATTGTTTATTTGAATGGAAAAACATTGTCCATTCAAATAAACAAATGGTAATACCAAAAGTAAAAAAAAAAAAAAAAAAAAACGTTCACAATGTGAGTCCGCATAAGTGGAGTCGACAATCTGGTGCAAAACTGCTTGTGCATTCGACATTCTACTTTTTGGCACATTGTAGCCGATAGAATGTTGTTTGCACAAACAATAGCAAACCTATATATATATATATATATATATATATATATATATACACACAC
>NC_056742.1:331130672-331295672 GCF_019279795.1 Protopterus annectens
ACGAAAAGAAACTGCTTGGGTTAACTCTTTGGTATTTGAAAGTGCATTTTGTTTTAGTCAGTTATTTTGTCTAAACCCTGTGTGTAAGGGAAAAATTGATTCTGAGCTCAACTGACCTTAATTAAATCCTGTTTAAATGGAACATACCATTGAAATTTAATCGAACTTGCCTAAATTTTGTGTATACGGGAATATTGCACCCAAACTGAATTAAACATGTCAAAACCTTATGTGTAAAGAAATACTGCATCTGAATCTGAAAGAACACTGCATTGGCCAAAGAAAATGTTTACCTGAATGCCTGAATGTGAGATATGTTTGAGCAGTGCAGTGGTGCAGGGGTACCATTGTCATCTCACAGCAAGAGGTACTCAGGTTCGATTCTCGGCTGAAGTACCTTCTGTACAGAGTCTGCATGTCCTCCCTGCATTCATGTGGGTTTTCTCTGGGGACTCCGATCTTCTCCCACATTACAAAGCCATGTATCTGGAGTGCTTCTCCCTGGGCCTCCACTGAAAATTGGCTTCATTCCAAGTCAGACTTTCCTGGTAAACAAATGTTAAATAATTAAATTATGAATTTTATCAAAAAAAAATATATATATATGTGTGTGTGTGTGTGTGTGTGTGTGTATGTGTGTATATATATATATATATATATATATATATATATATATATATATATATATATGTGTGTGTGTGTGTGTATGTATATATATATATATATATATATATATATATATATATATATATATATATATATATATATATATATATATATATATATATGTATATATATATATACACACACACACACACACACACACACACACACACATATATATATATATATATATATATATATATATATATATATATATATAGATAGATAGATAAATTGCTACTTGTATAGCAAAAAATGTTGGCATTTTAGTCCATCCCTTGGATTCAGAAACTTGGTGTCCATGATCTTGCCATATTAGTATTTGCTTATCTTTCAGGTGTGATGCTGCTCTAAGCTCATTAATGATTAACATAGTAAAAAAAGCTGTGAGAAAATAGTGGCTAATTAACAAACCCACTCACAACTAGAGCTTGGCCTGTAGTGAGGGAAAATATTTTCCTGGGAACATGTTGCACATGCACATGATGTAGTTAACTCATTCAAGTGCATACATAAGCACCAGAAGTGGAAAGGAATCTAATGCGTTAAATGACTCACCGCACTTTCTAGATTTATTTCCAATCCAGCTTAAAGGGTTGAAATGGGAGCATGGACAGCATGGAAAAGGGAGTAGCAAGCAGTATGAAGTACATGAGAGGAACTGTTAAGGAATGAGCAGGATGGGGAAAGGAAAGGTAGTGCTATTTTGTTTTTTTTTTGTGGGGCAGGTGCCCATTTTCTACATACCAAGATGGTAAGGTGTGGTTGAGAATAAGGAAAGTTGATGGAATGGTTAGAGGTTTAGGGTCCTTAGTAGTGGTGCACAAGCAAACAAAACAGAACTGACAGTGGAGGTGCTGACACAGTGAGGTAGTGAGAGAAGGCGTACAGAAGTAAGACAATGGTGATGGGAAGGACAGAACTACAAACAAGAGAGGGCATAGACAGTAAAGGACCAAGAACACCGGGATGGGAGAATATGGTGGGTATGACTCCCCAATACCATCCTGCTCATTTCAGACCTAGTGGGAGTCTAGATACCACCATGTGCACCCTCACCACTGGCCTGCAAAAGGAGTTTTTCTAGGTGGCCAGTACAAATATCAAGATGCCATTTTGTCATCTGTCTTAACTCCTCTGCTAACTGACACTGTGTCACTTACTGGTCAGCATCTCTAGCAAAGCCACTGGTGGGAAATACAGTGCTCCTGACTGGTGAAGCTCTATTATGGGTAGGCCTAGAGGTGCCATCAGCCTCTGCTGCCAAGCATACTGAGGAGGCAACCCTGGCAGGCTCAATCACAGGTGTCCCTAGTGGTAGTGGACAGTGGGGACTGGTGGTCCATGGCATAGCCACACTGTTTTGGTTACTGCTGTATACAAAATAAAGTGAGTGAACAACAAAAAACTAGATATTTAAAAGAAAAGATAGCTACAAGGGGAGAGGTATGCAAACATACAATGAACAACAATACTACATAATTATTACAATATGGTATGTCAACTACAACTGCAATAGTTCATGAGGAAAACATAATTAAGATTAGCATGGGTCTTCCACAAATGCAGAGCTGTAAACTGATATGTTCAATCTATACATACTAAACCAATTATATGGACAACCCTAACCGCACTGCCTGAGAAATTGTGTGCTGTATGCAGGACTGACTACACTAATGTCAGTGTGTGACAATATTCATGCATGTCTTCCTCCCATGTGCTACAGAAGTTATCCACCATGTTGTACACATATATGCAAGTGTCTTTTGCTAAGTGTCTGTTCCATTAGTCAAGCAGCCTTTTTTCAGGGAAGACTTGAGAGATATTTCTACTGACAATGGGAAATTTACTAGGCCACCAGTGAATGTACTCTACTGTTTTGATAAGTGGCATGGCAGCATATATTCACACTAGAACTATAAACAGGTCATGAGGATGGAGCCTCGGTTGAAAGTCTTCATCTAAAGTACAGCAGAAGTGTGCCCCTATGCTGAACTGTAATGTCCATCCCCACCTGTTGACCCTGATTCCCCCTACTATATCCCATACCACCATAACTCCAACAAATAGACCTCCTAACTCACTGCTGGCCTGCCATCTAAACATTAGGAGCATAAATAACAAAACTCAGCACCTGCGTGCCCTCTTAGCTGTTCATTCCCCAGATATATTATGCCTAACAGAAACATGGCTAAAGCCTGCCACCAAGGACCATGAGATTCTGCCACCAGGGTACAGTATGTTTCGACTAGACTGTACCACCAGAAAGGGTGGTGGGGTAGCCGTACTTTACAAGTCTACCCTATCTGTCAACAGAGACACCCAACAACCACCCCAGTTCAATAATGCTGAAATTCTTATCTCAAAACTACAAATTAATAAAAATAAAAATGTAAACATTGTCTGTGTCTACATTCCCCCACGGAGGAACACAGAAACCTTAGAAGACTTCTTACATTGGTTATCCAATAACTACCCCCAAAAAACATTTGTTCTTGGAGATTTCAACATTGACTGAAACACTTGCTCTTGTGAAACCCCCAAAACCTACATAAACCTCTATGGATTTACTCAAATCATAACCTCCCCCACCAGGACAGGAAAACCCAATAACAAGGGAAGTACCCTAGAATGGATACTCATTAATACCTATCTTCAATCCTACAAATCAGGCACTTTGCCTGATGATCTAAGTGACCACTGTCTCACCCATGTAATCAAGCTCAAAGTAGACTGCTCCTACCAACCCACCTAAAGAACATTAAGAAACAACAAGAATTGTATTTTTACCAAGTTTCAAAATGAACTTAAGGCATGCAACTGGTCAGTACTAAAAAGTCTCCCCCTAGATAAAGTAGTAGCATACTTTAACACCAAATTCCTTGCTATTCTTAACTCCCATGCTCCCAGCCGCTCTATTAGAAACAAAGTTAATATTGCACCATGGCTTTCTAAAGATAGCAAAACCAAAATTTCACTCAGAAACAAAGCATGGACCACCTACCGAAAAACAAAAGCCCCACTTGATCAACTAAGATTCAGACAGCTAAGGAATGACACCAATAAATCCATGACCTTAGACAAAAAGAACCACTACTACCATCTACTGCAAGAACACCAAAACAAACCTCAAATGTTCTGGGCAGGAATAAACAAACTACTCCACCCAGGTCAAACTGTCACTACATCCTCCTCAGCTTCCCAACAAAAATTTCCAGTAGACATTGCTAATAACTTCAACAGCTTCTTCACAGAGACTATCCTGTCTCTAGCCATCCAACTCTCTCCCAATCGCTCTAATTCTAATGCAGCCACACCCAGTACCCAAACATACTTTACCTTCCAACCTGTTCCTACTCACCTTATTCATGCCCTACTTAAGAAACTAAGACCCACCACCCTGCCTGCCGACCTCCTCCCAGCAGACTACCTGCAAAAGGCTGCTGACACCATAGCATACCCCATTGCAATCTTGATCAACAGAGCTATATCTGAAGCTACTGTCCCCACTAAATGAAAAATCTCCCATGTCATACCTCTCCATAAAGGAGGCAATTCCTCTGAACTGTCAAACATTAGACCCATAGCTATTCTGTCACCTCTAGCTCAAATTATGGAGAAGTGTGTACACATACAGCTCATGCACTACCTCACACAGAACAAGCTGCTGTCCAACTTTCAGCATGGCTTTAAGCCACACCACAGTAATACTTCTGCCCTCCTCTCTTCTCTAACATCATTAACCACAATTGCAATAATTACAAACTATCCTTGGCACTCTTTCTAGATCTATCCAAGGCTTTTGACATGGTTGACCACAAAATGCTTATAAATGCCTTGAAGGCCTTCTCCTTAAACAACCATGCACTCCAATGGTTTCAATCTTAACTGCAGGGCAGGCAACAGGCAGTCTTATGGCACGACAAGCTATCATCTCGCCTACCCATCACATTAGGAGTCCTCCAGGGCTTGATACTAGGAACCTTTCTTTTCTCCATCTTTATCAATGACCTTCATTCAGTCATCCCAGATGCTACCTGCATTCAATATGCGGATGACTCCACCTTGATTTGTTCTGACACCTCACCAGCTACTTTAGTCACATTAACCCAAAATACCTTCAATACATTAGAAAAATGGCTCTCCAATCAACATCTAATCTTAAACCCTAACAAAACTAAGCTGCTCCTCTTCTCCCCCACATGCAGGACCCCTCTGCCATCCTTCAACATAACTGCTAACAATGACACTATCATCTCCCCAGAAGCCCAAACTAAACTACTGGGTGTGATAGTTGATAACAACCTGAAGTTTGATGTGCATATCAATCAAACTATCAAAACCATTAATAAGAAACTTGTCTCTCTTTACAGAATCAAACCTTCCCTTACCCCACTTACTAGAACTGCAATTGCCCATTCCCATCTGCTATCAACTCTTCTCTACACCTCACCTCTATTCTCCAACTTAAACAAAAGAGATCTTAATAAACTATCATCCTGCTATAACCACATTGCCAGATTTGCTACTGACACAGCCTACCGGACACACCAGTGTCACAACCTAAATCACATAAGATGGCTTGAACTGCCATGCCTACTGCAGTTCAACCAGCTAATAGTGGCAAATAAAGTCCTTTACCAACCAAAAAATACACCTACACTAAAAAATATTGTCAGTTCCTACATCAGCACCCAGCCACTGCAATCATCCACTAGACTCCTAGTTCAAACATACAAATCCAACTACTCAGCTGGGGACTCTCTGCTTGCCAACTCTGTTGGAAAAACATGGAACAGATTCCCAGGTGATGTGACCCTAGAACCCTCACTAACTCAATTCAAAAACAAACTCAAGAAATACTTCAAAACTCATTGGTCATGTCCTTGCACTTACCCCGACTAGTGGCCTCTCTATTTCTTAGGTGCCTCACATTCAACTACTTCTAACTTTTTTCTGCAACTCCATTTCAGAAGGGTCAATTGTATAACTGCTGTTCAATGTGTCTTAAACATGAATGTAATGTTATGTATATATAACTTTGAAAATAATGTTATGTTTTGTAAAGTGTTTTATAATAAGTTAGTACTATATGTGCTAAATGCTGGTATTGCTTATGACTATAATTTGCTTGAAACTAGCATTTACTAAATGTTCAATGTCTATTATTATCTTGGAGCTTTTCTTCCTGGGCCTCTGCTGAAAATGGACATATATCCAGTCGGACTATCCCGATCAGCAAATGTAACATAAATAATAGAAAAGGAATTCAATCACCTGGGGTGAGAATAAAACCAGCAACCTTCTAATCTTTCACTATTAAAGGTGTTTGTACTACCCTTTGAAACACTCTTATACCATTACTAACGGCAAACACCCAACAATGAACAACAAAATATTAAGTACTGCAGAGGCATAATGCACCTTACAACTAAAGACTATGAACATTAATCAAAGGAGATACCATATTCTCCACATTTAAATTTCTTAATAAGTCTGTATTGCCTTATGGGTGAGTTTTCCAAGAGTTATACTGAGAAAGGATATCTATACCTCTTATTGTACTATAAAAAATAGGTGTACACACCAGTGTGCCTGTAAAGGTGGCACTGCAAGACATTATCTATTATGGACTCCTGGAACAGAGATTCATAATTAATTATAATTAACAATTGGTTATAATTATAATCTATACTTGTAAGATAGAATCAAAAAGAATAAAAAGAAATGGCAGAATACCTACAGTACATCTCTGGAGCTCTCACTCTGACCTCTGTTTCCAAGAAGTGAAGAAGTTCTTGATGGTGCCTTTTCAGGTCCTGAAGTGGTGCCTTAACTGCTCATCAGTTCAGGGGATGCCAGTGAAATCAGAACATCCCAGCAAGACAGCATCAGGAATCCAGCTTATACTGGGAACCTCATAACACTACTCCAGCAAATAGTCTCTGTGGTCTGTGTTTAGTAGGAGGAGAAACATTTGATTTTATGTGACTACTACTGGGATTCCCTGCAAATACCACTTCTATTAGAAGCCATGGACATACTCCAGGTCTCATCTCATGGTCATGCCTGTTTCCCATTGTGTGAATTGTCATGCAGTATATAGCAATTAAGTGACATTGCTAGTGTCAGGGTCAATGTGAGCTATGACATTCTGAACACGTGCGAAAAAGGAAATGAAGGTGTGAAATATAGCAGCTGCAATTCTGCTTTATCATAGGATCATAGGAGATTACTAGGCTATCCACCTGGAGGTCATTTTAAGCCTTGCTGTTTCATCTCCATGCAATACAATCGAAATGCTAGTCAATACCCAAGATTCCATTTAGTGATGACTGTCCATGTCCAGGAGGGTTGTGAGCTCCATCCCCAGTCCAGTAAGAATTCACAGTGCCCCATCCACTCATTCAGGTTCCTCTTGAACAGTTTTACAGAGGTGCTCAGTTTCACCTGAATTGGTAGCCTGTTCCAAAGACACAGCAGTCGCTATGAGATAAATCTGTCCCTCCAGCTTTACAGCATGTTCTTCAGCTAATACAAAGACAGTACTCCATAGCATCTCCATTCCTAGAGACTTAAACAGGGGAGAGCAGGAACCTCCTTTTGACATGAAGACACCCAAAGATAAGCAATATACCTCAGGGGTCCTCATGTGTGTGCGTGACATTGTGTAGATCTGCATTTCAGACTCTGCCTCTAGGCACAATGTGTACAATGTGTGATTCAGAAACAAGTATGAGATGAACCCTCATCTGCATAACCATCAGTCTCAGAGGCCTGAATCAACAAAATATAAACCCTGAAAGTGGTGGATCCAGGGATTTGCAAAAGAGGGGGTGCAGTCTGGTTAGTTGACTACTGAGTGAAGGGGTTACAAAGTGGGATACTGGGTTTGGTGGCTGTGAAAAGACCACCTTAAGAAGCTTTGACATCATGTGTGAAAAGACAGTGATATACATGCAGTTGCCCATGATGTCACTGTGAGTGTGATAGCAGAAACAGGTAATTCCTGTGTCATGCACAGCACTTGTACAGATAGTGCAAATATTTTCAGCACATGCCTGGAAAGATGACTAATTATCCACGCCCAGTCACAGTCTCCTTCCATGGCATAGCAGGCATATTCACTGTCATAAACTTGTAAATAATCCCACTGAAAGTGAAAACAGTCACTGCAAAACATCTAAGTATTTTTTTTAAATTAAATAATGGTTTATGTGGAAACAGTGAAGTTCAGTTACATAAAAATAATACAGCAAGTAAAGAAGTAGATGTTATGCAAAAATCAGAAAAAGCAAATACTCAGTTTAGTCATATGCAATGTATATAAACTACTGCAACCATTGTAGCATTTTAGAAATTATTGCAAGTCAAAATTTACTTTATTGCTATGCAACATAAAATATAAGCCACAGGTGCAGAAGTTTGGATAAATTAGTAAAAGCTTCACTTAACTGATGTACCAAATAGCTAAACTCATAACTTTCCTAAGCAGACCATAATGTTTTTTGCATAGTTTACTGTTCTTCCAATGGTTTTAAGCACAAATAATTTTCAAAGTCTTTTAGAACCAAAAGTCCTACTGTACCTTTTCTCTCCTTTCAACAAATTCTAGAGTGGGTGTGGGAGGATGAGGCAGTGCTTGTCTCCATTAGTTCAAAAATGTCAGTGTTGGTTGTCTTCTTTCTTAGGTCAAAGTCCATCGAAACTTGAAACTGTTTTCCGAGTTCATGGTCATCTGAATTTGAATAATTTTCTATTTCAACACGTCTTCTTTGACAATGGACTTAAGTCATGCCTAACTTGCGCTCAGCTTGGATCGCAGTAACCCCAGCTTCAGCACTGGGGAAAAAGTTCTTCTGATTTGGGGAATGCAGTACTTTCTACAAGTGTGATTGATAACTGGAACAGTCAGTAGCAATGCCCATTTTTAGGACTGGAATATAAACTAACATTTTTCAATACAATGGCTGCTGACCTGTTCTCCACAGCTGCTGGTAACTTAAATGCAGCAGTGTTATGTTATAATTTTCCAGGATTTTAAACAATTTCACTGGTGGTTCAGCCTTATTAACAATACTTTCTAGTGTCCATTTAACTTCACTCTTCGGGATGTTTGGATCTAGTTAGAGAACACATCATTTTACATTTTTGTGATTTTGGTGCCCTTCTTGTCAACTTAATATGTTGTCTGTGGAACAACTGTCGCCTGTTGTGGCACTATGACTGAATTCTGTGATTTGTTTCTCTTCTGTTTCTGTAAGGTTTTCTCCCTGTTTTGTCTTTTGTCATGCCCATTTTTACCTGTATGTTTCCCTTAAAATAATTTATCTTGAACAGATCTCTTGTCATTCACATTTTATTGTCTTCTTCCAGTTCTTTACATTGCTCATTTATACATCCCTCCTTAACTACTCTTGCTATTGTCATTGTTTGTCTGCATTAAAGTTTTACATAATGTACCCTGTCCTCATTGTCTTTAGATATCCTTCTTTCCTAAGCCACATCTAAAGCTTTCACAGTCATGTTGTCTTCTTATACTTCTTTCCAATTAGAATTATTTTGCCACTTCCTGATTAATATCTCTAACTTCTGTCCATAGATCATATGCTCTGTCCACCATTCCTAATCCCTTCACCTATAGTAGATTTTTTTTAATATTATCCAGCTCAAACCTCACTGGCCTAATCATTTTTCTTGTTTTCTGTAAGTTTAAAAGTTACATTAAGAATCTGATGGTCTCTGCCACAGTTAGCTCTGGATCTTGATTTTGCTCACTGTATAGAACTCTTTCATCTCTCATTGACAAGAATATTGTCAGTCTTACTGTGGTAATGTCCATATGATGATATCTATATGTAAAACCATCTTTTTTTGCACGATAGTGTTTGCTGCGACTTCTGAAATAATTTGGCAGAATATTGACAGTGTTATGTCTGCTTACAGGTTCATAGAGTCACAGGTGTTTACTAGGCCAACAACCAGAAAGGGCCTTTTTAAGCCTAGCCATGCACCCTAAATTTCCGACAAGCTCTGGTACCCTTGTTAATGTAAACAGGGGCTTGAGAAATGCTTACAGGTTCATAGAGTCACAGGTGTTTACTAGGCCAATGACCAGAAAGGGCCTTTTTAAGCCTAGCCATGCACCCTAAATTTCCGACAAGCTCTGGTACCCTTGTTAATGTAAACAGGGGCTTGAGAGATGAAAAATGCAAGGGCCAGGGAGATGAACTATTCACAGGTTGCCTGTGCCCATTAGCGACATACTTGCCAAACCAGGGATGAATTTCCTGTTCCCTATCCAATTGTCCAAGTTACACTGGAATTAGGTTAGGGAGGAACTCTGCCTCACATAGATGGGGATCCTGTTCCAGAGATGGGGTAGTCCTGGGATATATACCTGTCTCTCCAGCAGGTTCTATTTATATCACAGGTAAGGTTTAAGTCTTTAGAATGGGTAATTCTGATGCTGTTTGTTTTGTGGATATGCAGGAGGTCCTTCAGAGTGAGGTCTGACAATGCCCTGTATGCCAGGCATAGATCTCCCCTCAACAACCTGTAGGAGAAAGAATACAGGGATAGGGCATTGAGGCAGTCTGCACAGGACATGTTACTGATGACCTTTATTCTTTTAATGGGAACCATTGTGGATGTTCCAATTATTGAATATGCCTGATTAGGTACATACCAAAGGGGGCACTGTACTGAATGATAGGAGTGATGAATGCCGAATACAGTGGAGCAATGACTTGCTTGGACTTGGATGCCATACTTTTGTTTATAAGTTTCACAACATAGAATGATTTCCTCACTACCGTAGACACGTGACAGTCAAATGCTAGATTACTGTTTATGTGTGTCCCAAGTCATTTTATATACCGATGCAAAACCTGCCTAATATTCCAGTTGTAATTTTTATAACAACTTTAGCATGTCAATCACTACAATGAATATATCTTCTGGCTGTTTTTTTTTTCTTCAAAAGGTACAAGCATCTGTGTTCATCCGTTCTTTTGCTGATGTTAAAACCAGCACATAGTCTAAACCATAGAGGCCATCCTCTTAGACTTAATATACCATAAAATTCAACCAGGCTACCAATATGTGCTGATATTTATATAGGGAACTTTACTCTTCTGTGAAGACTTTGATTGAAAAGTAGAAAATGTGTGGTTTGCAATGATGTATAACAACTTTCTACTTGTCCGTAATTCTGGAACATGGATTTACTCACTAATCATTCATAGAGCAGCTAGATTCAAATGCTGACCAATCAGCCATGAATGATTTCACTAACAGTGCTTCTCTGACTTTTTATCTTGGCTGTGGAGTAGATGGGTTCTGTAATGATTGCACTTTGACTTTACTGATGGTACTTTTCAGACTTTCTATGTTGCCTGTAGAGTAGATGATTTCTATGATGGTAGTCCTCTAACTGACTTCACTGATGGTATTTCTCTGACTTTCTTTGTTGCCTGTGGAATAGATGGGTTCTGTAATGATTGTACTCTGACTTCACTGATGGTACTTTTCTGACTTTCTATCTTGCCTGCAGAGTAGATGATTTCTATGATGGTAGTGCTCTAACTGACTTCACTGATGGTACTTTTCTGACTTTCTATGTTGCCTGTGGAGTAGATGGGTTCTGTGATTACAGTGCTCTGACTGACTTCTCCAATGGTACTTCTCTGACTTTCTATGCTGCCTGTGGAGTAGATGGGTTCTGTGATGACTGCACTCTGACTGACTTCACTGATGGTACGTTTCTGACTTTCTATGTTGCCTGTGCATTAGATGAGTTCTGTGATGATTGCACTCTGACTTCATTGATGTTACTTTTCTGACTTTCTAAGGTGCCTGTGGAGTAGAGGAGTTCTGTGATGATTGCACTCTGACTGATTTCACTGATGGCACTTTTCTGACTTTTTATGTTGCCTGTGGAGTAGATGGGTTCTGTGATGACTGCACTCTGACTGACGTTTCCAGTGGTACTTTTCTGAGTTTCTATGTTGCCTGTGCAGTAGATGGGTTCTGTGATTGCAGTGCTCTAACTAACTTCTCTGTTGGTACTCCTCTGACTTTCTCTGACTTTCTATGTTGTCTGTGAAGTAGATGGGTTCTGTGATGATTGCACTCTTACTGACTTCACTGATGGTACTTCTCTGACTTTCTATGTTGCCTGTGGTGTGGATAAGTTCTGTGATGGTAATGCCCTGACTGACTTTTCCAATGGTACTTTTCTGACTTTCTCTGCTGCCTGTGGAGTAAATGGGTTCTGTGGTTGCAGTGCTCTAACTGACTTCACTGATGGTACTTCTTTGACTTTCTATGTTGCCTGTGGAGTAGATGGGTTCTTTGATGATTCCACTCTGACTGACTTCACTGATGGTACTTTTCTGGCTTTCTATGTTGCATGTGGAGTAGATGAGTTCTGCGATTGCAGTACTCTGACTGACCACTGATGGTACTTTTCTGACTCTCTATGTTGCCTGTGGAGTAGATGTGTTCTGTGATGATTGCACTCTGACTGACTTCACTGATGGTACTTTTTTGACTTTCTATGTTGCTTGTGGAGTAGATGAGTTCTGTGATTACAATGCTCTGACTGACTTCTACAATGGTACTTCTCTGACTTTCTATGTTGCCTGTGGAGTAGATGAGTTCTGTGATGATTGCACTCTGACTGACTTCACTGATTTTACTTCTCTGACTTTCTATGTTGCCTGTGTAGTAGGTGAGTTATTTGATGGCAGAACTCATTATGTATTCCTGATTCTCTGACTGCTTTTATCTCAAATGCTGTTTAGTAAGTGCCCATAATATCTTCCGTTATGACTTTTCTTCAGTGGTGTACTACATTTTAGTGTAGTATAGCTACTCAGGCATATTACTTCTTGTGATGATTTTTTTAGGACATCAGCAGATTTTCTTCAGGAATCTCTTGAAGGCTGAGTAAGTATATGGTCAATGTCTGCATTACTGCTTTGGAAAGTTCAGAGATACCTTTCTAAGATTACAGTACATCTTCCCATTCTGACCTAAACAAAAGCATTACAATTTTCGATACACATTTCAGTGTCCATTGAAAGCTTCTTTGGAAGTATGTCAAACAAATTCCACAGTACACGTCCTTTTTGTTTTAGAAGTGCATGGAACAACATGAATAGAAAACTTATTTTCATTGTAAACCTTACTCCTGCCATTAAGACTCCCTTTTTTGTCACAGCAATTTTTTCTTGGTCAATAGATTGTAACTCTTATTTGTTTGTTTAAACACAGTGGCAAGCAAGACTGTCTTTTCTTTCAATATTCAGGAGTTTCATGTTTTCACAAAGAATATGCCTGGGTAAACTTTTCAGGAAAAATTGTATCTCACATGGGAATATTAACTCGAGCTCCATTTTATTGTCATGCAACACTTCTTGAGACATAAACCACACACATACAGGCTTTTGAATAAATTACCAGCTATTCTGCTTCCTTTATGGAAAAAATAACTGTATAAAAAAAATCTTTTCTAAATAGATCATAAGGAAACAACACTTATTTTCTTAAAGTGTAGACTTCTTTCACTGATGAAATCAAAGCTCATTTTCTTTTACAGAACCTTAAATCACATAGAATTGTTATGCATGTCTTTTCTTTCTCTATCAACACATCCTTGAGATAAAGACAAGGATGTTTTCAAGACTTCATCAATCCTATTATTAGGATTGTGTCTTTTTTCCTTCTGAAGTCAAAGTCCAAAGGTAGTCATTCAGTGTTTTTGTAACCTTAATATTTTTCCAAAATTCGTCTCTTCAACTAGCCCAGATACAGTAATTCAATGTTTTTCTCTCTCAACACATATTTCCCTGGATTCTGAACTCTCTCTATTTACTCTGAGGACAGGCAGTCTCCCTTTGTAGGTGATGCAGCCATGGTATCGTTTCCCCTTTACCGTTCATGGAATGACTTTAAATCTCCCTTGTCCAACATAGCTTCTCATGAAGGTATCCACAGCTGGTATGATTGCTGAAAACAGTATGAAAAAGCACATTGCTTCTCATGATAAACAGTCAATATGTTATACCATCAAAAGATATGTAGAAAAATATACATGAATGGAGAGCAAGTCAGTGTCTTTACTAAATCTTTGTTTTTTTGAGTGTAACACAAAGAATTTTGTAATGTTCTCTATTTTCCCATGCTGTTCTGTAGTATATGTCACAAAGTTTCCGTCACAGTAATGTTCAAATATTAATTAAGTGGATTAATTAGTAAAAATCTTCTTGGGTGTCGTTCTGCAAATAAGTCAGCTACTGAAGAATAGTCTATTGGGATGTCTCTATGCATGGACAACAACACTAAACTGTTAATGCACTCTTGTCCCATGGCACTCCAGAGTTCAGACTTTATCAGTTTAAAGCTGATGTAGCCCTGTCTACTCAAGAAGTTGTGACTTTTGTAAGCAAAAGTGTATTTAATATGAAGGAAATGTTTGGGAACATGTTGATATTTGTTTGTGACTATGTCTGCTTAAAGTCATTTGGCAATTCAGACCCGGCCGATAAAGATTTTCATGTCCTTTTCCACAGTCCGAGCTCTTGGCGGAATGTTGTCGGTGAAGGTAAGTCAAAAAAAGTTTTAAGAGAATTCTCTCTTTCTGATGTTAAATTGTCCAAGTGAATCCTTGTATAGCTATTGATGCCATTGTAGTAAATCAGTTGCACAGTTCATGAATAAAGTGATCCAGAAAGGGAATAAAAATTGTTCTTCTCCAGTGCACTTTTGAAGTCTTTCCATCAACATTATTCCTAATAGTTTGTTGGTTTCAGAAATGTGGAAAGAATGAATCAGCCTTGCTGCAGAAGTTCCCCATGTCTGACATTTCTCTGAAGATATTTATTTTACATTTGTTAACTGGGAAAGTCCGACTTGGAATGTAGCCAATTTTCAGCAGAGGCCCAGGGAGAAATTCTCCAGATGCATGTCTTTGCAACATGGGAGAAAACCCACATGAATGCAGGGAGGACATGCAGACTCTGCACAGAAGGCACCCCAGCTGAGAATCAAACCGGAGAATGTGGGAGAAAACCCACATGAATGCAGGGAGGACATGCAGACTCTGCACAGAAGGCACCCCAGCTGAGAATCAAACTGGAGAACCTCTTGCTGTGAGGTGACAATGCTACCGCTGCATCACTGCGCCATGCTGTATTCCTAACTCATGTTCATTGTTTGCACAAATAGCCCACAGTTCATCAAGCACACAGCTAACTTGCTCATATGCATACAGTATGTCTTGTGACAATCCTTGCAGAAGCTTAATAAGGGAATAAGTAAAGCCAAACAAGAACCTTCCGACTAGAAAGAAACAATAAAGCATGACTTCGTAATTGACAGATGCCAGTGGACTATACAGTTGAAAGTTTTTCAATCCCAGTGTTGCCCTCTGTTATTCATAATATTGTCTAAACAGTGAAGGAGTGTTTCATGCATATGACACAAGTCATTAAAAGGCTCTGGTCTGGCAAAACAGCTTAAGCTTCTGTTTTTCTATTGGGTTTTTGCCAGTTGCCATTCGTTGTAAATTCATGTACTACACTGATTCCTCTAGACATCTTTTGGGTGAGTACTTGAAAAACAAACCAACTTCCTTCACCACATTTAACATTATTCATACTTCTGGAACTTGGCAAGCCTTTGAAAGCACAAGGTTCAGTTGGGGACTGACACAATGGAAAATATAGCATGTGGTACTTTTTCTTGAATCAAAGCTGCACAGCCTTTCTGTGCTCCAGCTATGTTTCCAGCAACATCGTACCCTTGAGCTCTGCAGTGTTCAAGATCAATGTTAACTTTGTTAGGCATGTGACCAACTTATTGCAGATCTCCTCTCCGGTCACAGATTTACAGGCAATAAACGCTATGAATCTCTCCACAGGATGGCCATTCTTCACATATCATAGTACAACTCCAAATTGTTCCTGGTTTCTTATATCTGAAATGTTATCTACTTGGATGGAATAAAAGCATCCAAGAGGCTGTTGTTTAATATCCTTTATTATCTACTGCTGAATGTATTCTTTAATACATTCCAGCAATTCATTCTGTGCTGCTTTTGAAATATATTTGGCATTCTTTTGGCATGTTTGGAAGTGGGTTTGTAACTCTCTGTCACCAGCATCAATTTGGAAATCAACCAGAGATCTGAAGTTTCCTTTGTTAGTAGTACAGTCAGATGTGCAGTCATCTCTATGTCCACAAAGTGCTATCGCTTGCCTTCCACAATACTCCAGACACTTTAGAATATATGTCAGTAGAGCTCTGTTTTTGGCAACTTGCAGCTGCATGCATTTGAAATTGCAAAGTCCATTGTTTGACTTTGATGGACAGGTAATTTTGCCTCAGATTTGTTGTGGTGCGCTAACTCTGAGTGTCGCTGAATTTCCGCTTTAGCACGCTTCCAGTTATTGTATAGCTGCTCAATTAATCATTTTGCACATTCTCTTTGGGCTGGTGTTAGAGACAACATACAGGCTAAGCAATACAGCCCATCCTGTTTGATGGAATATGCCAGAAAATGAAACTGGTCTAGCCATGAGAGATGATACTAGCAAAGGGAATTTCCTGATTTTCTTCTTTTGTCTGTGAAGGCTTTCACTTGAAAAAGAAAAGTGTCAGTGGTTTGTGATGATGTGTGACAATGACTTTTTTTTAATCTGTAATACTAGTAGATATGATGTACTCACTAATATCCGTCAGTGAAGAATTAGTGTCACCAGTTTCATACAAATGCTTCTTGCTGACCGAACTGACATGACTGACTTCAGTTATGGTACTTCTCTCACTTTCTATGTTGTCTCTTGAGCAGCTGACTTCTGTGATGGTACTACTTTGACAGACTTCTCTAATGGCACTACATTCATTTATAGTGTCTTCTGTGTCACCTTGCACACCCGACTCTCTGACTGCTGGTTAAAAAACTGAAAACAAATATCAAAGAGGATGATGACTTCTGTAGCAGTACAACACAATAAAATACAACTGCATTTACCACCACTGAATCTCTAACAGAACCACAAAAAGTTCCACCAACTCGACAATGAAAAAATATTAAAAAAACTCACAGGAAAACAATCTACACACTGGATGCCTGCAAACCCACAACAGACATAAGTACACAACAAGGATTACAAAGCTGTTTCATCTCACCCATGAGCACCTTCCTTCATATATAAACAACAAGACAAGCCTTTACAGTACAATACCTTTCAGCTCATTTTTCATTCATTAACTGACTTTAACAACATTATTATTACTTTTAAAGCTGAATGAGTAAAACTTGTGAACACCCTAATTCATAATATTGTAGACAAGTGCTTTACTACAGGAAATAAAGTGTCATACATCTCTGATGTATAGGATATTATCCTCAACTTTGGTGCTGTTTTCACCCACTATGACTTACCCCAGAGACTGATCCTTCTCCATGTTTTAAGGTCTTTCTGAAAATTTTGAAAAGCACTGTTGAGGTAATTCTCACTTGGTTCCTGAAGACATGGCAGCAGTTTTTCCTGACATACAGCAGCTCTTGTTTCAATACAAAAACTTTTAACTGCTTCTGTTTCTAATCTACAAAATAAAACCATGTCAAGTGCTACTGACTTAGCCAATGGCCACATCAACACATATTCCTTATGCCGATGAAAGAACTCATATAAAACACTTCACAAATGAATGCATGATCTATTCTCCACTTTGGCATGTTGCAATTACTTTACAAAATTGTTTCTGTCTGTGGGTGGTATACTAATCAATGTTATCTTATTAACTGCTAGAAATGAATTGTGCTCTGACACCATATTTTTCCCTATTAACTTAACTATCTGTAGTGACTGTAAGTATAAACAGAATACATAATTCATTAATATCCATGCAGTGTGGAATGTCACCTTCTAGCAGCCTGCACATATCCTTGCATTACACAGTATTTTCTGGAAAAATAAACTTAAAAGCATAGGAAAACCAAATGAAAATACATTCTGAACAATGAAAAATATTAAAAAATACAAATAGCAATGCAATAAGTAGGAAGTATTCTTTACTGTGATAATATACATTCATAGTCTTCCCATAAATGTTACTGTATATTGTACTGCATACAGGCATGTAAACTTTCACAATTTGCCACATCTTGAGACTGTACAACCTAGACATTTTGTTACACTGATTTGAGCTATAAAATGACAGTAAAAAATTCCCGTTTCAGCACATGCTTCCTGAAATTTTTATAGAAATATGAATACATATGCTTAAGTGTATAAACAGCAACATAAACAACACTGAATCTGTCTCAAGATGTTCAACTTAGCAGTGCAAAACAGTTTTATCAACATCTAAGGTTTCCCCTGATACCATGCAACACTTTATAAGTCACTTGTTTTTGAAGTATCAATTAAATACATTTATATGCGGATTTCATATGCTGATTATTAACTTATGCAAATAAAGCTATAATGTATAAAAGACAATTGAGTGATAATTCTATGTCCTTCTTATATAAATAAGGCAGCTTTCTCACCTCCTTGCAATTCATCACTGGTTTTTTTTCATAAATTTCTTTCTACTTTGCAACCCACAAAGATGTTTGATGTATTTTCTGTCTTGGAACACTGTTATCCAAAACAACCGAGAGAGTTGTAACTCCAAGGCATACTATAATACACTTTTAATAAATGCACACAGTAAAACCACAATGATTAAGTACTTTCATCTGATATACTACAAACTTTATCAGAATCAAAGACCATTGCAAAATACAAAGTTTAAATCCCCCTCGAGTTGTGTCACATGCTCGTCACCATCCAATAAACATAACATTCTAATAAAAGCATCCTTAGGTTAAAAGAAAAACTGAATGTCAACAATGCATTTGAATTATATCCAAGCTTAGAGAATGTCCCCTGGTCACTTAAAAAAAAACATATTTTAATAAACATAAATACAGTTATAAAATGGAGGGTTTTAGTTTTAAAACACTCCCAATGGAAATGTAATCATTTAGACCCAGCGTGGCAGTGGCATTTAATCCGAGTAGCCAATGCAAGCCACATTCTTCTATAAGATCTTCCCATAACCCACCTGTCAGATTTTTTTACTATATGATCAAGTCTAAAAAACAAAAAATAGTGTTTAGAGAACTGTGCCACATGTTTCACTAAGGAATTTTTAATGTTTTTCTCCCTTATGTCCAAATCATGTTCATAGATATATTCTTTTAACCTTCTTTGGGTTTTAACCACATAAAACCCGTCACATTTCTGGCACAGTGCAAGGTAAATAATACCTTGTGTGTTACAATTACAGTGAAAAGTGGCTTTGAGTTTTACTTTTTTAACAACTGCTGTGGCCACTAAAATATGTTTGCATTGGCTACAAAAGCCCCATTTAGCCGTACCATGTTTTTTATAACTAGTAGAAACACTTATGTGACTGCCATGTTCTAACAAATTTTTTATAGATTTACCCTTATGGTACACCACCAGGGATTTTCCCCCCTCCTTGTTCATCAAATTATCACAATAAGTAAAAACAAACCAATTTTTATGCAACACCTCCTTTATAAATCTAAAGTCTGCAGAATATTCAACAATAAAGGTCAAGGAATGGTTCTTCTCCACTTTGCAGACCTGACAAAAAGTTCCTTTACCATGTTGTAAGAGGTTTTAAGTAAAGGTAAAATAATCCAATCCTTTCTCTTTTGAGTTATAGTGAACTGAACTTCAGAAACCAATTGTGTAGTGTAACCTCATGCAGCAAACATATCTGCCATTGTATGACTTTCTAGTTCATATTGTTCATCCTCAGAAACCATTCTGGCTAACCAATTGTATTGCCCCATAACAATACCTCTTTTTTGATGTTTAGGATGGCTACTCATGTAATGTAAAAGGCTGTTAGAATAGGTAGGTAGGTTTCTTATACACGGTACTAACAGTTTGGTGGTTACTTGTGTCTTTAAAAATGTTCACATGTAAATAATTAATGTTTAAGTTGTGAAAGGAAAACATAAACCTTAGGAAATACATTGTGGAATTTAGGTATTCTATAAAAGGCTCAATCTCAGTACTAGCCCTGTCCCAGACAATATATCATCCAGGTAACAGACATACAGCCTCCAAGGGGACCTTTTTCCCACTGAACAAGAACAATGTTGGCAAAAATGGGGCCAAAAGATGTTCCCATTGCTACTCCTTGTTTTTGTTGAAAATGTTGCCCTTGGAAATACACACATTTGTTTTTTTATGGAAATTGTCCTTAAAAACAATTGTGTGTATTTGTAAGGGCACCATTGGACTGTTCTATTTGTGATATGTGCTCATATACTAATTTTCTTAGCAAAAGAAAAAGCACACCGGATTCTTTTGCCTGTGATATATGACCGTTACATTGTAGGCACTGTACTAGAATGCTGGAAGCAACGTGAACCAAGAGTGTGCTTTACTCAGAATTCTTACATCATTGGTAAATATGTAATAAAGCATGTTCCAGTCTGTGCTGAGTGTTGTAATGTCCTGATTAAAGATTGTGCTGTTTATTTGTATGCTTTATTTAAATTAGTTTGGTTACATAGGTTCATAGGTTTGTACTAGGCTAATGGCCCTGGAGCCTTTACAAGCCTAGTCCATAGAAGTGCCCTGGCATCGTTCTGCCTGATGTTAGTTCCCAGTGCTTCTATCAAGTAGAGCCACTGGAGTGATCCCTGGGGTGAACTTTCTATTACCCATTCACTCATCAAGACTTCTCTTGAAGAGGGACAGCGAGGTTCTCTGCTTGCCATGTATGGGAAGTCTATTGCAGAGCATGGGCAGTCTCTGGGTGAGAAACCTGTCCCTCCAGCATGTTCTGTTGATTGTGGTAATGAGGTTGAGGTCTCTGGAGTATGTGGTGTGGAGGGATTGGGATTTCTTTAGATGTATCATTTCTAACAAAGCTGGGTCAGACATGGCTTTGTAAGTCAAGTAGAGATCGCCTTTAAGTAAGTGATATGAGACAGAGAATAGCTGGAGTCTTTTAGGTCCAACCATGTAGGACATGTGTTTAATGCCTAGGATCCCCTTTGTGAGGTTCTTCTGTGGCCTCTCCAGCTGCTGCAGGTGTCTAGTGAGGTACATACCAAATGGGGCATTATACTCGATTGGTCTAATGAGGGAAGAGTAGAGAGAGATGATGACTGCTTTCTTCCTGGATGCAAAACCCTTGGTAATGAGATGTGCCACATAGAAGGACTTTCTGACCACAGTGGCAATGTGGTGGTTGAAGGAGAGGTTGCTGTCAACCTGCATCCCTGGATCTCTTATAATGCCTTCAGTGTTCAGGGGGCTCCCACTGATGTGGTAATTACTGGGAACTGAGTTTTTACCAAAGGGGATGATGATGCACTTTTTGGCGTTAAGCTTAAGGCCATGGCTTTGACACTGGTCTTAGTGAGGCCTTTCTGTAGGATGTCTGCATCACTTGGGAAATTAATAATGGCTCCCAGCTTGCAGTCATCTGCAGACTTGGTCAGCCAGAGTCCTTCTGTTTTGGCCTGGACTTCTGAGTAGTAGATGCCGAACAGGAGAGGACCCAAGACCAATCCCTGTGGGACTCCACTTGTGACTGGTTGGCAGTCTGACTTGGAGTCCGCTACTTTCACATTGTGTTTTCTATCTGTGAGCCAATTTGCAACCCACCTACTGTTATAGGGGTTGATGCTTAGTTTGGTGAGTTTATCAATAATTCCTGAGTGAGGAATAGTATCAAAGGGCTTGGCCAGATCGAAGTAGGCTGTATGCACTGCCTTACCATCATCCACAGAAGTCAACCAGGTTGAGCAGGCATGATCTCCCTTTCACAAAGCCAAATTGTGTGGGATCTCGAGTTTGGAGATTTCCTGTATCTTTGTTAATCAGGTCCATGATGATGTGCTCCATAGCTTTACATATCAGACTCATCAGGATAATGGGGCGATAATTCCCAGGGTCTGTAGTCACTCCCCTTTTATGGAGAGGGATGACTGTAGCAGTGTGCCATTCGGTAGGGACAAAGCCTGAGGTGAGGCTGTGACTGAACAGGGCAAACAGATATGGTGCCAGTACGCTTTGTACTTCATGTAGAACACAGCCAGGGATATTATCGGGTCCTGTGGAAGCTGTATTCTCGGCCTTGGACAATGCAGCTTTAACCTGTGCTGCAGTAATGTTGGGTGACTGGCATTCTTCCAGCATTGTGATTGGTCCTTTGGGGGGGTGAGAGGGGTAAAGTTGGCACTGAATCTGTCAGCCAGTATGTTGGCAATATCTGAGAATACAACAACCAAAAACCAGTCGACAAGAAAATTACTAAAAAGACACACCTTTATATACAAACCCACACTTAATAATGCAATTACAAATAATTATTTGTTAATGGGTTACACCATAATAGATTTGTTTTTTCTTTTAATGGTTTGCAAGTGGCTAGGGCTGTTACTTTTTTAGATATAGTACTTACTATTAATAATGATGAATTGATTACATCTGTCCACAGGAAGTTTGAAGATGGGAGTCGGTATTTGTTTGGCAGTAGCTGCCATCCGCCCCATACTATTTCTTCACTTCCCTGTGGTGAATGTCTTAGAATTAGAAGATTATGTAATAATGAAGTGGATTTTAATAGAGAAATTAATAGATTATATTCTATGTTTATCTCTAGAGGATATAGTCGGGAAAATGTATGTACTGCCATTAACAGAGTTGTAGGGGGCAGAGATTATGATTATGTTCAAGATTATGTTGACATAGCTAGTATGTATGAATACAAAATAGACAATAAGAGAAAAATATATTTTATTTCTACTTATGGTTTATTTAGCCCTACACTTATTGTGGCAGTAAAATACTATTGGCATTATTTATTTAAATATAATGATTTAGCCAATATTTTATGACCACATATAGGTGTATCATACAAAAGAGGCAGAAATCTTAGGGATATTTTAGTACATAACAATTTTATTCTTCCAGTTAATGCTATTCTGCTATTAGTACACCTTTAGGTACTTATTCTTGTGGACACTGTAATGTGTGTACATATATAATTAGAACATTTGATTTTATTAATGGATATAAATTCTCTCCATCAGAAATATTTAATTGTGATACACAAGGCATCATTTATGCCTTACAATACTCATGTGGCCTTGTATATATTGGAGAAACTAAGAGAAAATTTAAATGTAGGCTACAAGAACATATTAGAAATATAAGAAATAAAAAGATGGAGAGACCTTTGGTTAAACATTTTATAGAATTCCATAATTCTAATGTGCAGGACTTAAAGGCTAGTATTTTGGAAAGATTACCTGTAAGATTTTGTTCTGATGGAGTATATAAAAGGAAATTAATGCATAAAGAAAGTTTATTTATTTTAAAGTTCAATACTATGTCCCCTATGGGACTGAATCTTGAATGTAATTGGAAAGTGCTGATTTAAATTAATTATTTGTAACTGCATTATTATGTGTGGGTTTGTATATAAAGGTATCTTTTTAGTAATTTTCTTGTACTCCTTGAAGGTTTTTGCCGAAGCGCTTGAAGTGTAATAAATCTTGTCGACTGGTTTTTGGTTGTTGTATTTTCTGCTGTGGCTATATTTTCTGTGGTTGGTTGCATGTTGGCAATATCTGTTGGCTCAGTATAGGAAGTACCATTGTGCAGTAACTCAGAGCAAATCTGGGTATCAGCATGGAGGTTCTTGAAGTAACTATAGAAGGTTTTGTGATTGTTTTTAGTGTCTGCCGCAATTCTGCCTTCATAGCTGGCTTTGGAGGATTTGATGAGGGATCTCAACTTTTTGTTGAGGCTAATAAGGGAGTTTTCCCAGTCTTGGGGCTTCATCTTTTTCTGCAACAGTTTTTCCTTCTGTTGTAGAGTTTTTTAATGGCAGGGAACCACCAGATTGGCTTCTTTTTTTGGAGGAGACCGTCTTGGTTCTGTTGGGTATGGCTAGTTCCATGCATTTATGTACATGTTCATACAGTGCACTGGTGTATGATTCGGCAGTCATGCAGCTATTTTCCATTGGTATGGGTGCTGTGAAGTTAGATTCTGTGGCACCCCTTAGAACAGTCCACATAAAGTCTAACATAGCCCCATGGCTGACCGTAAACACACGTGCACTACTAAAAAAAAAAGACAGAGCATGGAAAATTTGGACTAAAACTAAACATCAACCAGAACTCCAGAAATATAAAGAACTTAGAAATCTTGCCAAAAGTCACATAAATAAAGATAAGAAAAACTTTTATAATAATCCATCGTCTACCTTTAAATCCAACCCTAAAAAGTTCTGGCACTCTGTAAATTAAATACTACACCCAGGTACGCAAGCCTCCCCTAACTCTCATCCTGACAAAACACATGAGGAAACTGCCTCCATACTTAACAACTACTTTATAGACTCAATATCCAAATTACTAAATCAAGACATAAACCATCCCACCAACAATAATAGACCTAATAGCTCAAACTCTTCCATCAGTAGTAACCTTACCACTACCTTCTCCCTCAAACCTGTCTCCATTAACTGTAGTAAAACTCTATCTAAATTAAAACCTTGCTCCACATCCGTAGACAACATTCCCTCCACATCCCTTCAGGCTGCTGCTGCTGTTCATCCTTTCCCAGTTTCTAGTCTAATAAACGGCTCTATTACAGAATCCACAGTCCCTTCCATGTGGAAGCAATTTTACACCTTTCCAATACACAAAGGAGGAAACTCCACAGATATAACTAATTTTAGACCCATAGCCATACTCTCACCACTCTCCAAAATTCTGGAAAAATGTATATACAATCAAGTCTTACACTACCTTCTGCAAGAAAATCTACTCACACCTACCCAACATGGCTTTCGTCCCATGCACAGCACTACAACAGCTCTCCTGTCTTTCCTAAACTCTGTATCACAAGCTAGAGACAGTAACAAATGTATTTCCTGTCTCTTCATTGACCTCTCTAAAGCCTTTGATACAGTCTCTCATAACCTTCTTCTCCTTAAACTAGCAAACTTACACTTCTTTCCATCCACAATATCTTGGTTTCTTGGTTTAACAGCTATCTCTTTGATAGACTCCAATCAGTTAAATGGCTCTCAGCTTCCCCCCCTTCTTCCTGTTAAAACGGGTATGCCACAAGGCTCCATCCTTGGGCCACTTCTTTTTAACATCTTTACCAACCTTCTCTACTCTTCCTGTCCTGGATGCTCACTGATATAATACGCAGATGATTCTACACTTATCTCTATTGCTGAATCACCAACTCAACTAAAATCAGAGACACAGTCCTCTTTTAACTCTGTAGAAAACTGGATATCTGAAAACCAACTTATCCTAAAGCCAAAGAAAACCAAATTACTACTCTTTCTCCCTAAAAAACTTAACCACATAAAGTCTTCCTTCTCCATACTGTCTCAAAATAATACTCAAATACAGGTAGACACCAGTACAAAACTCTTATGTGTTACTATTGGTGATAGACTGACCTTTGATTTACACGTCAATAATTGTAATCGAAAAACACATCTCAAGCTAGGTCTCCCCTATAGAAACAAAAAATATCTTACAAAAACAACAAAACTAACCCTTTCAAATGCCTACCTCCTAACCACTTTACTTTATAGCTCCCAAATTCTCACCAGCCTCAACACTGGACTACTAAACAAGTTAGAAACAACTTATAACAGGATTGCCAGATTTGCTGCCCAAAATTCTTACAAGTCCCATCACTGCCTCTTACTAAAAGAACTAAATTGGCTATAATTACCTAACCTATTTCAGTATAATCAGTTTCAGATTATTCATTCCATTCTCTACAAACCCTCTTTTTGTCCAACTATCTCATCTCTAATCTCTCAATACCTACCCACTAGATTACTCCACAGTTCTGAACAAGGTCTACTAAAAATCTACAAACCAAGGACCAAAATGGGTCACCTAGTCTATAGCTTTAACCTTTCCAAGGCCTGGAATAGCCTACCACTAGATATAAGATCCCTTGAACATCCCAATCAATTCAAAACTGCTACAAAAAAATACCTTCATGAAAAATGGACTTTCCAATGTAATTATCCCCCGTAAACACCCCCCTATAACCTTCTACTTCTCTTCTCTCTTCCTTCCCTTCAATAAACAAACTTACTACTTTATCTTCTCCTCTTGGTACATCACTGTGCAAACATAACTAATAAAATATTTCAACTATGTAACTATTGCACTATTATGTATATAATATGTAATTATGAATGTATCCCTCTGATGAATGTATTTCTATGTATTTCACTTGCCACAGTTTAATATATGACACTGTAATGCAATAATGTGTGGTACTGATGAATGTAATGTGTGGCACGGTAATGCAATAATCTGTGATACTGATTAATGTATTTCTATATGTATTCAATATGTAAAATTTCTGTTTTCTGTTGGAGCTTTTCTCCTCGGGCCTCCACTGAAAATGGGCATTTGTAGCCCAGTCAGAATAACCCGGTCAACAAATATAAAATAAATAAATTAAAATTGGAATTGATGAATTCCAGGAAACATTGGGCCAGATATTGGTGCTTGAGTAGTTTTCACAGTTGATGGAAGGGTTGTTGAAGTCTCCTAGTATGAGAGTGTTGGGTTGGACCTTGATAGATTCCAGGGTGCTTAGGAATGTGGAGTGAGAGTCTAGGGACATGGTTGAGGACCTATAACGTGCTATGACCTGGATTTCTGTCTTACCCAATGTTAGTTGTACCTGAAGTATCTCAGATGTGTTATGCTGGGCTACTAGTCTGGATGTGTGCATATCCTTTATGAATATGGAGACACCACCACCTTTGGAGCTTCAGTCCATGTTTTGGGGCCAAAAGGTGGGGAATGAGTTATAGCCTGGTAGCACAGGGGTGCTTTTTTCAGCTTTAAACCAGGTCTCATTTACAGCACAAATGTCAATGTTCTCCATTTTAAGGAGTGCTTTGAATGAGTGCATCTTGAGATTTAGACTTCTAGCATTGAACAGCATGACCCTCAGATTGCATTTATTTATAGCTGTTATGGTGGCAATTTGGTCTTTGGAACACTGCCTAAAAAAGGCACTATAGGGATGGCAGGAGCCTTAGCCAGTACCCAGAAATCCAGGGGTGACAGATGCAGGCCAACTCTGGCAAAGCATGGAGGTCTGTCAGTCATGTAATCCCAAGCAGGCAGATACTGGATCCCTTTAGATTGACACCAGAAGCTTAGCCAATTGTTGAAGTCAATCATTTTTTGTTTGTACTGCAGTATAATTCTGGGTGATGGTAAGATACTGCTCAGGGCTAGGGTCATATTTCCCTGGGCCACATAATCCAAGAGCTCCACCATGTCTCTTTTCATGTAGTCCAGGGAGGTGTGTCTCAGGTCACTCACACCCACATGGACGATGACAGAGTCATACTTGTACTTGATGTGGAGTGACCTGAGTGCGTGTGTTATGTGTCGGATTCTGGCACCTGATAGACAGTTGACTGTTACCTTCTTCTTACTCAACCTAGTGAGTGGGACATCTGTGTGCCTCACTACTGAGTCAACTATGACTAGTGTATTGGGCAAGGTGTTTAGCCGTAGGAGCTTTGGTTGAGGGGCACACTCTGGAGGTGAGATATGTATCTGTGGTTTGTGCTGTGTTGTAGCGGTCGAGTGTGTTTCTGTCTTGGAGGTCTCTGCTGTTTGAGTAAATTTCTATTGAGAGTCTTCACAAAGGTTGGTGTGTGGTTTGTGTTTTTATGTGAGAGCTGTGATGGTGGGTGTTCTGCAGGGCTATGTGTGGTGCAGGTGTTGTCCTTCTCCTTTTGACCAGCTAGTCTTTGCTGGAGAGAACATAGCTTCCAAGTTGGTGATGTAAGTGCATCTCTCATAAATCTGAGTGTTGGGAGGTAAGAGAAGAGAGTTGTCTGTGTACATGAGGCAGTTGCTACACTGCCTCAAAATGCCCAAGTGCACCAGGTTAATAAAAGAAAGCACAGGAAACTTTCCTTTAATCATGCCAGGATGGGTGGTTGTAAATGCTAAGTACTGGAGCTATTTCTGTGAAGAATGGCTAGTGCTGATGGCACTTTGGTGTGCTACAATAATTGCTACAAAAACCTGTTGAAGTGCAAAGCAATTAAGCTATTTGAAGTGCAAGAGAGAGAGAGAGAGAAAGAACTAGAAAGATCTAAGGAAAAACTGAAGAGCAGACTTTCTGGCACCAGTAATAGTTTACCTCAGCTTGACACTGCTGAGCAGAGCTTAAACAAGCACAAACCCACACAAATGCGGGCTTTTAGACCAGAAAGTTGAAAGGCATGGAAAAACTGCCCAAACAGCCAATAAACTACAATTTCTGGGATAGAAACCACTCTTCTCTGGTAGATAGGCTACCTAGTGCTTACCACTCCCAGTCATAAGCTAGGAGGCTTCTCTCCAACACAGAAAAGCTTGGAGGGAGGGGCTAAGAAGCTTACAAACAGTCTTGGATATAGCAAATCTGTATCAGGACTAGACAAGTTACAGGAAAGGCAGGAAACAAGCTTAGAACATTTTTTTTTTACAGAAAAGCAGCAAAAACAGCAATAAAAACAATTCAAATGCAGTACAAGCAAGCTAGCACACTTGAGTGTGTAGTAATATTAAAGCAAATACAGTTTAAATAAATGCAATTAAACTAAAAAAAATGACTAAAAACAAGTGCCAAAATCAGTAAATTAGGACAAAATCAAAATGGAGGCACTTAGAGTATCTCTTTCTCCTTCCTGATGCTCTACCAGTATGCAGGGTACCAAAACTGGATCTGCGGAGCTTAAGCAAGTACAAACCTGTGCAAATGTGGGCTTTTAAACCAGAAAATTAAAAGGGATGGAAAAACTGCCCAAACAGCCAAAAACTACAATATCGGGGCCAACAACCACTCTTCCTGTGGGATAGATAGGCTACCTAGTGCTTACCACCTTCACTGATAAGCTAGAAGGCTTCCCTCCAGCACAGAAAGGATTGGTGGGCTCAGAATCTTACAAACAGTCCCGGATACAGCAAATCTGTATTTGGACTAGACTAGTTACAGGAAAGGCAGGAAACAAGCACAAATGTGCGCTTTTAAACCAGAAAGTTGAAAGGGGTCAAAAAATGCCCAAACAACAAATAAGCTACAATTTCTGGGCCAGAAACCACTCATCTTGTGGTAGATAGCTACCTAGTGCTTACTGCTCTCACTGATAAGCTAGAAGGCTTCCCTCCAACACAGAAAGGCTTGGCGGGCTCAGAAGCTTACAAACAGTCTTGGATATAGCAAATCTGTATCTGGACTAGACTAATTACATGAAAGGTGGGAAACATATGCTCAAACATGGGCTTTTAAACCAGAAAGTTGGAAGGTATGGAAAAACTGCCCAAACAGCAAATAAACTACAATTTCTGGGCCAAAAACCACACCTTTTGTGGTAGATTGGCTACCTAGTGCTTATCACTTTCACTGATAAGCTAGAAGACTTCCCTCCAACACAGAAAGACTTGGGAGGCTCAGAAGCTTACAAACAGTCCTATATACAGCAAATCTGTATCTGGACTAGACTAGTTACGGGAAAGGCAGGAAACAAGCGCAAATGTGGGCTTTTAAATCAGAAAGTTGAAAGAGATGGAAAACCTGCCCAAACACCCAATAAACTGTAATTTCTGGGCCAACAACCACTCCTCTTGTGGTAGGCTACCTAGTGCTTGCCACTCCCACTGATAAGATAGAAAGCTTTCCTCCAACACAGAAAGGCTTTGTGGCTCAGAAGCTAAAAAGCAGTCCTGGATACAGCAAATCTGTATCTGGACTAGATTAGTTACAGGAAAAGCAGGAAACAAGCACAAATGTGGGCTTTTAAACCAGAAAGTTGAAAGGGATGAAAAAACTGGCCAAACGGCCAATAAACTACAATTTCTGGGCCAGAAACCACTCCTCTTGTGGTAGATAGGCTACCTAGTGCTTACCACTCTCACAGATTGTCAGAAGCTGACAAATAGTCCTGTATACAGCAAATCTGTATCTGGACTAGACTAGTTACAGGAAAGGCAGGATACAAGCACAAATGTGTGCTTTTAAACCAGAACATTGAAAGGGATGGAAAAACTGCCCAAACGGCCAACAAGCTACAATTTCTGGGCCAGAAACCACTCATCTTGTGGTAGATATGCTCTTAGTGCTTACCACTCCCACTCCCCCTGATAAGCTAGAAGGCTTCCCTCCAACACAGAAAGGCTTGGTGGGCTCAGAAGCTTACAAACAGCCCTGGATACAGCAAATCTGTATCTAGACTAGACTAGCTGCAGGAAAGGTGGGAAACATATGCAAATGCGGGCTGTTAAACCAGAAAGTTGAAATGGATGGAAAAACTGCCCAAATTGCCAATAAGCTACAATTTTTGGACCAGAAACTACTCATCTTATGGTAGATAGGCTACTTATTGCTTACCACTCCCACTGATAAGCTAGAAGGCTTCCCTCCAACACAGAAAGGCTTGGGGGCTCAGAAGCTTACAAACAGTCCTGGATACAGCAAATCTGTATCTGGACTAGACTAGTTACAGGAAAGGTAGGAAACAAGTGCAAATGTGGGATTTTAAACCAGAAAGTTGAAAGGGATGGAAAACCTGCCCAGACAGCCAATAAACTATAATTACTGGGCCAAAAACACTCCTCTTGTGGTAGCTAGGCTACCTAGTGCTTATCACTCCCACTGATAAGCTAGAAGGCTTCCTTCTAACACAGAAAGGCTTGGGCGGGGGGCTCAGAAGCTTAAAAACAGTCCTGGATACAGCAAATCTGTATCTGGACTAGACTAGTTACAGGAAAGGCAGGAAACAAGTACAAACATGGGCTTTTAAACCAGAAAGTTGAAAGGGATGGAAAAACTGCCCAAACAGCCAATAAACTACAATTTCAGGGCCAGAAACCACTCCTCTTGTGGTAGATAGGCTACCTAGTGCTTATCACTGTGACGCCCATGCCCTGGCACAGCAATCAAGGAACGTCAATCCTCAACAATAACACCAGTAAGGGGCATCTCATATAGGAGGATAGAATAACAAATGCACACAGTAAAATGCAATTTCAATTAAGAGAACACAGAGATCACAATTAGTCCAGGGCTGGTCGCTCCCTTGCTCTCCAGGTGCCCAATAAGACTCCCCACTGGCATAGCTATAGGGTCCAGATCTCAGCCTAGTGGGCAAGCTAAAACCTCCAGCACCCTCTCTGTCCAACCAGTGCTTCATGTCCCTGCTCAAGTAGCTGACACACACACACACACACACACACACACACACACACACACACACACACACACACACACACACACACACACACACTTTGAGAAGAGTTTATACAACCACACAGGCACTCCTGGGGAAGGCTGGCACAGGCTCTCCAGCTGTGCCTCTTTTTCCCAGACTATATGGTAGAAATCACTGCCACCACCTAGCTAAAATTTATCAACTACTAAAAGCCCCTTATGAAAGGGTGTCCAATTAATACTGTGCAATATTATTATCCAACTAGGTAAGTGTGACTGAACAGTCAAGGCTTATTTGGAGTGACTTGGACAGTAATCACTATAAATATGCAATGTACTCTAGATCCTAAATTATCTCTACACAAAACAGCCACAGTTGAAAGGTTTTAAAAATATTTAATAACAAATAGTCAAACCACAAGATAATACTTTTTACTACACAGTGCTACTCAAGAGTTCAGAGATCACAGAGAAATACTTAAAATAATTCAGTAGTACAGTTCTGACATCACAGAAAAACACAGTCTAATCTTTCTAGTTTCTAGCTATATGTAAGAGAAAACAAAAGTCTAAGATAAACTTACATATAGAGCAAGACAGTGCTGAGTTGGATGGTCCAGACAAAAATGCTTAATGCTCTCTGATTCTCTCTGTTTTTAAAATCACATTCCTGGTTCACATTACATCCTTCTTCACACATTCCTGGGGTTTCCAGGCTAACAGGCTACATTCTTTAGTAAGCTCACACCAGGTCAGGAAGCAAAGCCATTAAGGACATTTATGCATGCAAACTCTGGCCATTATTCTTGCCTTAAAACAATAGCAAGAAGTCCTTCATCTAGATAGGCCAGAGCAGTCTTTAAATATCAAAGACAGTCATAAAATGCTGGACTTAACTTCCTTACAGCAGAGTGCACTGTTGTTACATTTTTGCAGTTCCATATTTAACAGTATTTTTTCCATTTAAGACAACAAGTCTTCTGTGGTTTGCATTAATATTTACAGGTGACAGCATTATCTATAAAATTATACCTGTCTAGGCTGGCAGCCTTCATCTATCTTCACCCAATCTTCACAACCACACCCACTGATAAGATAGAAGGCTTTCCTCTAACACAGAAGGAAGGTGGAGGCTCAGAAGCTTACAAACAGTCCTGGATACATCAAATCTTTATCTGGACTACACTAGTTATCGGAAAGGTGGGACACAAGCTTAGAACTTTTTTATTGTTTGCTTGTTTTACAGAAGAGCAGCTAAAACAGCAGTAAAACAATTCAAATGCAGTGCAAACTAACACACTTGAGTATGTAGCAATATTAAAGCAAATACAGTTTAAATAAATGCAATTAAATTTAAAAAATGACTAAAAAGTGCAGAAAGCAGTAAATTAGGACAAAATCGAGCAAATATAGTTTAAATAATTGCAATTCAATTTAAAAAATGACTAAAAACAAGTGAAGAAAGCAGTAAATTAGGAAAAAAATCAAAATGGAGGCCCTTAGAGTATCAGAAAACAATGCCAGCAAATATATAAATAATTCAGTTGAGTAAAAGTGAAGACAATGCAGAACTCTGAACAGTTAAAAAGTGACAAAAAATATATTTATCAGCTCTACATTTACAGATTTTTGAGAAGCGCACTCAGTCAGAACACAAGGAGATTCTAGCAATGGTATGCAGGTCTGTATGGAGAGAAGGTTTTGTTAAGGGTTTGTCCACAAGAGTGCAAACCAAAAGAACCTTCTTAAATGTAAAGTAACTCACCTGAAGCACAAGTGCTAAGACCAAAGCTTAAAAAGCTTAGAATAACAGATAAATGTAATTAGGTTACTAACAAGCAGTATTAAATACATCAGAATAAGAACACTCATACTCTTAAGAGCACACAGCAAAAATAAGGTTATAAAGTATGAAGAACACAATTACAGTAAAAGCAGATGAATAAAGTGTACAATTTGTTTAAAGTGGAGAGGGAGGAAACAGAAGTGTTCAAAGTCAAAAAAGCAAGGGGTTAGTCCTACCCAAATAATCTCACTGCACTATGTTGAGTGATCAAATGAGATTGGACTGCGAGCAGTGACGAAGATCAGATTTACAGAAGGGGTGGGCAAATCCAAAGCCTCCAAGTTTAAGACTAAAAGAACACTTAGGAGCGAGGGCAGGGAACAAACAGTGCAGACAACAACAAAAGACAGAAACAATACAACAAATACATAAATAATAAAGCAAATTTATAAATACAGCACATTGCAAACTGAGATGCAAAAAGTGTACTTATCGGTTTGGAATATCAGATGGGAAAATATTCCAATTCTGCTCACATTCAAAAGAATTTAGTTCTCTGCTATATCAGCTCTGTAGAAATTCATGGAAATGCCAGACACAATGGAAGTCAATATCACTATGTTATACCTATGAAATCAATGAATGCCAAAGTGTCTCTGATTATGTTGACAACAGTGTGTGTGTGTGTGTGTGTGTGTGTGTGTGTGTGTGTGTGTGTGTGTGTGTGTGTGTGTGTGTGTGTGTGTGTGTGTGTGTGATGTTAAGAATTTTGTCAGCTGTTTAATATGACCACAAGGAATTTAAAATAAGAAATTATTTTTTTCCCTGTGCCTACAAACTACCAACAGTCATCAATGATAAACTATTGACTTTGGGAGACAGCAGCTCTTTTCATTTGTTTCCTTTCAATGGTTTCCTGGCTTCCATCTAAAAGTCATAGTAAAATATTTTTTCTTACATGGTATGTACTGTAGCTACTTCTCTTTTCCTCTTCCATAACCACTGTTGTGGATCCACAGTTGACATAAAAGAGTAACACATATGTCCACGAAACAGTATAAACAATACTCAGCAGATGTCTAGCATATGAGTGGCTCTGTTCTTTAACTAATATGTGAAGATTTCTCTAAAATATGTGTACACAGTAGTGATACCCTTTCTAGTAACAACTGTCCACCCCTCCCCTTTCCAAGACTTTCTGATAAGTGCATCTTGGATAGCAGACCACATTTACAGCTGATACCAACAGCATAACTCTCAGCCTGTCAGCACAAGAATTCTGGACAAAGTAAAAAATAATGGGGGACAAATGCCCAAAATTGGGCCAGATTATAAATATTGCACTTATAAATTTAAGAAAGGTGATAGAATAAGGGGTTTTACATTAGCATTAATTTACCAAAGAATATGAAGTCTGAAAGTCAGATGACTACAATACTCAATGATTTGCCAGAAAAAAATAACAATTAACAGACACACAAAAAAAAAAATATATATATATATATATATACATATTTATTTATTTATTTATTTATATATAAGGCAAAAATCTGTCAATTGAAAGTTTTGGCCAATAAATTCTAGAATCCAGTGGCTAAAATAGATAAATGCTAAATAATGGGGCTCACTGCTAAAATCCATTCCATTATGGACTTTTTCACATCCACCATTTATTAATGATAAACAAACATTGTGAAGTGATCTACATAAGCATTTTCAAGTTACAGCATAGTTCTAACAATGTACAGTCTTATACAATCAAAATAAGAAACACATATCCAGTAACTATTATACTCTTAGAAATCAATATTCACTCTGCTGTAGTAAAACAACCCCACAAGCCCAACCTACTTCTTTATTCTCAAACAACTCAATGGACCATGGGTATCTGTGGTAATATTTGGTTTAAAATGAGAGGGCCATTGTTGGTTCCTGAATAACGTTTCTTTAGGCACAGAGTTATTGCTGCTTGGGATATGCCCTAACATGGGAAGATTTCTTAAAAAAAAGGATAGTGACTGGCTGCTTTAAGCATCCCCAGGGCCAAGGACTTGATTATTTCATGGAGGGATAAGGTACGTGGTGCATAAGCTGAAGGAAACGTTCCTTGTGGGACTTTATGGTTGACTCTAACAGAGGCAGAATTCTTTTAAATCAACTTAAACTTCTAAATGGCAGTATGACCAATGTAAAAATGTTCCTTTGTACATGGGCTGTGGTGGAAAAAAATCCATAGAGCAATCCTCCCAAGAATATTGTTGAAGGGGTTGGGGACTAAGCAGCATCAATCTAATAAGGACTGGTATCTAACTTCAGGTTAGTTGTAGCTACTTTGGTTTGTGAAAACAAGTATTTCTGTTTGTTCTTATTGTAAATATTCACGTAGTGTGTTTCTTTAAAATGCATTTCCAACACAAAATATTGTGATTGCAATAGAAAAAGGGAAATTGTGTTAAGATATCTTGTAAAAATGAATTCATATATTCCTATTTAGCCGAGACCAAATGACCAAAATTTCATTTGACCAACACTTCATTTGACCGACAAGTATTATTGGCAAGAAAATGGGATATGCCCCCTTCCCCACTGTAGTGCGACCCTAGAGTTATAATATATAGTGGGGGGGTGTAGGGGGCACAGCCTCCCACAATGGGGGGTGTGGGGGGCAATATATTCTAACTCCAGGGTCACACTACAGTGAGGAAGGGGGCATATCCCATTTACTTGCCAATAATACTTGTCAGTCAAATGAAGTGTCAGTCAAATGAAATTTCAGTCAAATGGAGTCAGGCAAATGGGCGTCTGGCAATCGGAAGTTTGGGCAAATGAAGTAGACCCATATATATATATATATATATAGATAGATAGATATGTGTATATATATATATATATATATATATATATATATATATATATATATATATAGATAGATATGTGTATATATATATATATATATATATATATATATATATATATATATATATATATATATAGATATAGATATATATATGGATTCACTTCTAAATCTCTACTCTCAAAATCTCGAAATTCAAAATACTGAAACCAAAATCCCTAAAGCTCAAAATCACTAAAACTCAAAATACTGAAACACAAAATACTGAAAACACACAGGATATCAACACTTACCATATTCCACCACAAGTACATACTAAAACAAATAAAACACAAACCATATTGCAGGGGGATATGCCCCTTGCATTTCCCACTTGCTGTTAAATATATCAACTCCAAGATTGCACTTCACTACACCAAAGTGCAATCTCGGAGTTGATATATTTAAGTAGCAGGGGGTGTGGGGGGCGCAGCCATCCACATGGGGAGTGCAGGGGGGCTTGCCCCCCCACCTATACTTGAAGTGTAATATGTTTTTGTATGTGGTTCTGCTGCAGTATAGGTAGTGTTGCTGTACTGTGTTTTTTTCGATATTTTGAGTTCCAGTATTTTGAGTTTTAGGGATTTTGAGCTTTAGGGATTTTGGTTTCAGTATTTTAAATTTCAAGATTTTGAGAGTAGGGATTTAGAAGTGAACCTATATATATATATATATATATATATATATATATATATATATATATATGTATGATTCAATTTAAAACACTCTTCCTGATGAGAAATATCAGCGAACTTGTACTGCCACAATAAATATCTTTCTGCATTATGTCATCCCTATGTACAAAAGGTTTTCTAAACTAGTGTAAGCAATTCAGATGTAGAATTGACCTTCAGGCGAGTTAGAATAAAATAAGCAGAAGGCACCCTACCTGTCATTGTTAGCCTGTCCATTAAATGATCAGATACTCACAAGGTCACATGGGTCATGCCTTGCCTTGGGGTCTGCCTGTCACAAGTATCCGTAATTAGGTTAAGATAAAAAGGGTATCTATGTGTGTAATGCATGTTCTTCAGTGCACTGTTACCTTCTGACACAAGAATCCTCAATAGAAGACTGTCAAAAGTAAATATGAACGCGATAAAGGACAACTAACTGGGCCAAGCAGCATGCAGCCTACCTGAACCTAACAATTCCCCACTCTGTATCTTTCTGTCCCAGTCACACGCATGCACACACACATACACACACACACACACACACACACACACACACACACACACACACACACACACACACACACACAGATTATGGGTTTTCACTTTTTATTAGTGCATCTTATTACATTAAAAGTATATACTGTACTTGAAGAGTTCCTCTGTGTCTGACACTCTCTCAAGCTACAGTCATAAGGAACTTGTTACTGCCATTCAGCATGCTAACACAGAAACACTATGGCAGTGAGTAGGCTGAGTAAAATAACCTTCACAGGGAGGCAAGATGATATGTTCAGTACCATCTACAAGTCTGCTTTTCATTTTGGTAAATGTAACTGCTGAAAATGTTATATTCCTAATCTCCAACATTTAGATAGTTCGCAATTCGTTTTCTATAGTAACTAGGTCATCACTGAAAGGGGCCCCTGTCATCTAGTCCACCTACCTTCCAAAAATAAAATAAAACATTCCAGATTATTAAAAAGTGGTGTCAAGACACAAATATCCTACCACCTACAGATTAGAAGTGGTCAAAGGCAAAGTTTAGACCTTAGAGGGGTATGGAACAAGCTCTTCCTACAAACGTTGTTACATTTGTATGCTGCAGAAACCATACTAATATACCAGGAAATAGGCAAGTAAGTTATATTTGGACTACAAGGTAATGAACTTCCACATTATAATCTCTGGAGAAAATGAAACCACTTTTACTTTATATTGTTGTTATTTATTTTATTTTATTTATATGACATTTGTTTACTGGAGTGGTCTGACTGGGTCTACAGAACCCGTTTTTAGCAGAAGCCTGGGTAGGAAAACTCCACATACAGAACAAATACAGTATAATTCAATACAATACAAATGGCATTAGAAATGCAGAAATAAGTTGAAAGAAGCTATGGTACAGGATTGCATATCTAGGCAATTCTATAGAGTTAAAACATGGATAGTAATAGTCACTCTCAGCACATACATAGCCTATGTGTATGTGATAGTGTCCAGAAGTAGTATGTAGGTAGTCCAATGTATGACATCAACTGTTCTAGTACATGGAAAAATAGGATGTGGGTTTCAGTTAGGAAAATAATAGCCAGAAAGTTAGTGATGTAGAAAGATAGTGATACAGTTAAGAATAGAGAGATTACAACTTGAGCAGTAACTTAAGGATAAGGTAAAGAAACAGAGATGGAGTTAGGAGAGCTTTAGACCCTTGCAGACTGTGAGAGAATGAAATGTGACAAAAGAGGAGGATGAGGCTAGTGTGGAAGAAGAGGAAAGAGCTGTGCATTCGGCAGGCTTTATGCAGGAGCAGAGCCATGTATTTTTGAGATGATTTTTTAAAGAGGTTTTGAAATGAGTTAGGCCAGGCATAGACCTGATAGCTAGAATTAGTGAATTCCATAGTATAGACACAGAGTACGAATACAGAGACTGACCTGGTTTTCTATTGGGTTTTGAGATAGCTAAGAGATTTTTGTCTTCTGATTGTAGGGATCAATTTGGTGTGTAAGGTGTGAGTAGATTGACTAGTGCAGGGCAGGCAGTGGGCATGAAAATAAGGTTGTGCAAGCAAGGGAGCCCGCAGGATTTTTTGCAGGGGGTGCAAACCCAGAGCCCCACCCACATAGCTCACCCCGCCCCCTGCCAACACAGCCCCGCCCAAGTCCACCCACCCCAAGCCCCGCCCACACAGCCATTCCAGTGTCCCATTACTTGGCTATTTCTCCCCATTTACTGTAGACACTGTTCAAATCTGTGTGCATACTGTTTTATGCTTTAGTTCTACAATGATTACAGGCAGTTGGATTTAATTTACTTTTATTTCAAACATTATAGCCCAAACACTGAGACATTTACTAAACCTAAACAAAGCAATAGTCTTACAATGAAAACAGACTTGGCATTAAAGCTTCTCTACTTTTGAAACTCACATTCAATGAAACAGCATTAAAACCCACATTCAAAGAAAATGCATCTGGCCAGTGGCAGGTTATTTACCTTTGAACTGTTTTCAAGCAATAGGCATTTACAACTTTTATTTCAAACATTATAGCCCAAACACTAAGACATTTACTAAACCTAAACAAAGCAATAGTCTTACAATGAAAACAGACTTGGCATTAAAGCTTCTCTACTTTTGAAACTCACATTCAATGAAACAGCATTGGAACCCACATTCAAAGAAAATGCATCTGGCCAGTGGCAGGTTATTTACCTTTGAACTGTTTTCAAGCAATAGGCTCCTTGCACACCGTTAGGGCCATGCAAAAGTTATTTGATTTACCTGATTGTATTAATTATAATATATAATTGAATTATATCCCTTGTATTATACAGCAACACTTGTTTGAGTGTCTCTGCTGAAGTAAAAGTAATCTGAATAATTCCACATTAAAGATATCTGAAACTAATGAAGATGTTGTTGCTAGAAAACAACTGTATATTTCAGTGTTTCATCTACAAATTCAGTGCCTGCTGCCGTCAAAAAATAAATTGCCTATGTTAAATTAAAAAAATGGTAAGCTGGTATATTGCAATAGAAAATGGATGACAAGCTGAAAAACAGGTTCATAGTTATTAGGCATCTCATCCAAAGGAGGACATCCTGAGGACTGCAGCATACAAATGTATATGCTGTAGGAATAGAACCTCAAGCCTTTACATTAAGATGCAAGTATTCTACTTGTGGTGCTACTAACATAGCTTTAAAACTTTATACCACAATAGAGATACCATTTGCTAAACAAAACAGTTGCACATTGTAAATAGACTTGGCATGAGCATCAGTGAACTTAGCTTCCCTTAAAACTCACAGTTCCTTGAAAATGCACTTGAAAATTCCACCTGCTAACTCTAACTTGGACATTTCACTTTCTCTCTCACAAACATACCACACCCCTCAAGGCCTCAACCTTAGTGCAAGAAATCTGGACAAAGCCTAAAATAAATAGGGACAGATTATAAATATGGCTCTCAGAAACTTAGAAAATTGCAAGAGTAACAGGATTTGTGTTAGTATGCATTTTCTAAATGACATGACATCTAAAACTGAAATGTCTCATTTAGCAACTTCAATCCTTTTTAGGAGGAATATGGGGCAAAAATCTGGACAGCTGAGGGGTATGCTACCTCCCTGTTATACACACACCAAATAATTCTGGTCAGACTTGAATTAGTTCTGGGAAGGTTGCACTGAACGGCACCGTGCTTGAGCTGAAGTGGGTGAAATCCTGGTAGCCAGTGATAACTGATATGCAGCTCAGCAATGTGGAGCATTAAAGCATTTTTAGCAGAGCATTGTTTCATCACTACCTATTGTGTTTGCACATAAGCTGTAGTTATTTTAAACATTTGCCTTTTTTGATTACTACAGAGTACATTTACCCACCAGAGCTATTGTGTTTTGACTTCAGTGTGGAGCTAGTTGTTGCAGGGCTTGGCTTTTAAGTAAGGTAGCAATGCTTATTTACCATATACCATTAAAGCCACCCAACTACAAGTGTACTAACACACAGACACTGCTATAAGACACTGGTCTGCAATAAAATGTAATGAGCTTCTGAAAATACTGTAATCTTGTCCTTTTATTACAATGAATATAAAATACTTCGAAATAAGGTAAAAAAGCTCATAATCTTCGACCGACAAAACTACTTTTCCACACTTCAAAACAATAATAAAATCAAACCCTCAGAAATTTTGGAAAGGTATCTCTACTCTACTTAACCCCAGCAAACCAGATACCCCTACCCCAGACCCAAATGCTCCTGACCAAGACTTGGCTACCCAATTTAACTTTTCATTGAATCCATTTCCAAATTAACGCGACCTTTCTCTAACACCACTACATTCTCCAAAACTCCCTTACCATCCCCAACCATCTCTACCCTACTCTGCTACTACTTCCTCATTCCCATCTACTAACTCCCATCCCTCCACTCCTCCTACTCCTACTACTTCATCAGCTTCATCTGCCCCTAATTCTCCTCTTCACACTCCTTTTTCTCATTTAAACCTATACCCACTTCTACTATAAAGAAACTCCTTATGAAACTGAAGCCATGCACCAATGCTCCTGATAACATCCCTTCTTACTTTCTTAGCAAAGCTGCTGAAGCAATCGCTTACCCTGTTAGCATTTTAATCAACCGCTCTATCCAAGAATGTATAGTACCCCAAGTCTGGAAAAGGGCCTTTATCATACCTCTACATAAAGGTGGCAACAACAACAATGTTACTAATTTCCGCCCCATCGCTATTCTGTCCCCCATCTCTAAACTCCTAGAAAAGTGTATCCAACTACAACTCCTTCCACATCTCTTAGATAATCATCTACTAACTCCCGCACATGGATTCAGACCACATCATAGCACTATGACCACCCTCCTCTTCCTTGAAACTGTAAATAAAGCCCGCGACTCTGGCCAAATTGCTTCTACCCTACTACTCGACCTCTCTAAGGCCTTTGACACACTCTCACAGCCTGCTACTAACTAAACTTTCTAAACTTAACCTATCTCCCTCCTCCTTGAACTGGTTCTCCAGCTACTTATCTAACAGATCTCAAGCAGTCAAATGGAAAAAGGTCACCTCCTCATTTCTAAATACTCCTACTGGGGCACCCCAGGGCTCTATACTGGGTCCCCTTCTCTTCAATATATTTATAAATGATTTCCCCAACTCTTTCCTATTTTCAGACATCATCCAATATGCCGATGATTCTGCTATTATCTGCGCTGCCACCTCTATCCCTCACTCCTAAAACTGACTCAAGATGCTTTTACAACAACTGAGCAATGGATGAAAAGGAATCACCTAGCACTCAATGCCTCTAAAACCAAATTAATGTTATTCACCCCCTCTAAGGCAACTTATTTCAATATAAACACATTCCACATCTCTAGACAAAATAATCTACCCCTGGAACTGGTGTCCGAGACCAAGTTACTTGGGGTCCAAATTGATAACCAGCTCAAATTCAACTCCCACCTACAGTTAAATATCAAGAAAACCCATCAAAAACTAGGTATGCTTTACCGACAAAATCATTACCTTACACCTGCTACCAAAATCATCCTCTCTACCTCATTTCTTATCCCCTCCCTTCTCTATGGAGCTCCACTCCTAACTAATCTACAGTCCTCTCTAAAAACACAACTTTCCTCTTGCTACAACAAAATTGCCAAGTTCGCTACCAACCACAAGTCCTCCACCCACCACTGTTCCTCTCTCCAAAAACTAAAATGGCTAGAGCTACCCAGTTATCTCACATATACTCAACTAAATCTTGCACATTTGCTCATTTTCAACACAGCCCTTTGTCCCTCCCTTTCATCAGCCTTTAAAATGCACCTTCCTGCTAGAGTATTAAGGTCCAACAATCAAAATCTATTAGAAGTATATAAACCAACTCATCCCCCAGGCAAAAACCTTCTGTCTTATGGCCTTGCATGCCTTTGGAACTCCCTACCACCTTCCATTCGCACCACCCCCAACCATTTTATATTTAAAAGATCTCTTCACTCACATCTAGTATCCCAGTGGGAATGCTCTTGCTCCCACCACACATAACTAACACTTGCAAACTCCATCTTCTTTCTTCCTCTGTTTCCTCCTGCAACTTTCCTAATTACCCACCCTAACTCATACATATTATTATTCCTACAATAATCGAAAGAATATACTAGGCCACACTTCCTAAGTATTGCTTCCCTAATACGTTATTACTTCTCAGTACTTTTGTGCATTGCTTCCTAATATGTTATTATTCCTCAGTATTGTCATGAAATGCTTCCAAATATGTTGTTATTTCTCAGTGCTTTTGTGCTAAATTTCCCTTTAGTCTGTATTACCTATTAATTTCATCACTAGATTGTACTCACTCTAGTTTTTGTTGTATTATTTGCAAATTGTTATTTCTTGTATGATTAACTTCTGTGTAATTGTATAATTTGTATATCTATTAATAACCTACTTAGTTTTGGAGCTTTTCTCCCCAGGACTCCATTGAAAACGGGTTCATTTGGCCCAATGGACTATCCTGGCAAACCAACTGCAAATAAAATAAATAAATAAAATACTGTCATATGCATTTCAATACCCAAGGCTTATACATTATCTAGTCATGTAAATATTCTCTGCATGGCAACAACGAAAAGGCTTTCAATGCTGGTAATTCTTTAACAATATACTTACTAAAGCTTACTTGCATCTTACAATGTCCGACAAGCTTACTAAAGCTTACTTGCATCTTACAATCTCAGACAAGCTTACCTGATGTTCATTAAACAATGGCTACTTAAACAGAGCAACAGGGCACTGTGACAGCATACAGTTCCTGAATAAGAAGCATAAATCAACAGTACAAAAATCTGATAGAAAACCAGAACATTTTGCAAAATCAAGGACAGATGAAAAGCCATGGTCGTATTTGTGATCTACTTTGGATGGGGGAATACTCTGCACACTTACACTGCATAACTGCTCCTTGCCTTCCATGGACACATGCAGAGCCACTACAATGGGGAGTGGGGTGCAATAAGTATGTCACAATTTGAAATGTCTCTGGCTGACAGTGATGGATCTGACACTCATACCTCTCAACTTCAGAGCAAGAAATCTGGACAAAGCCATACATAGAACTAGAAGTGGGACACAAGCCCAAAAATAAGGCCAATTTTTAAATATTGCTCTTATAACTTAAATAGAACAGGTAGATCTTGCATTAGTACAAATTTTCTGAAGGGTATGAAATCTGAAACTCAAATGTCTGCCATTATTTTCTAACTTCAATCTTTAATGACTTGCCACAAATTTGCCAGAAAACCACAATTTTATGAAAACGGACCAAAATGTGATGCAAAATACCTGTCAAAAAAGGGACACCTTTTTAATATTAACAGTTAACTTGAAGCAGCTAACAAAATAAGAGCATCCACATGCATTTCTGAAATAAAGGTAATCTATAAGTGATCATTACAGTTATATATAATTGTAAACCCTCCACATTTTCTTCCAAAATTGCCATTTTGGAGGAGGGATTATTAGGGGAGAGCAACATTTTGAGCCAGAATTGGGGACAATTGAGATGTTTGGATATTCCTAATCTACAAAGTGATTTGCACGTACCTCTCAACCTCTTAATGCAGGAAATCTGAACAAGGCTAAATATATTGGGGAACATACAAACACTACTAAAAATTGCTCTTGTATAAACTTAAAGACAGTCTTGCATTAGCATGCATTTTTCTGAAGGTTATGACATCTGAAACTCAATGTCTGTCATTTAATGGCTTCATTCCTAAATGATTTGCTAGAAAACCACAAATTTGAGGAACAAACCAAAAATAAGCAGCAAATATCTATTCATTCTGCAAAGATATGGACAACTGAGAGGTATAGTTCAACGGGGCTGTCTGAGTTTGCTACCCCCTCACAAAATCATGGTCAAATGAAGCCTCCCCTGCAGCCATTCCAATGTCCCATTCCTTGGTTATTTTGCCCCATTTATCATAAACACTAATGTGCATACTGCTTTACTTCTGATGATTTAGGATTTCATTTGAAAGTTTTATTTTGCATTTTACAGCACAAACCCTAATACATATCTGTTAAAAGCAATGCAGTCTCACAATGAAAATAGACTAACATTCAAACTTCTCTGCTCTTGAAACTCACATGCATTGAAACAGCACTGAAACCCACTTTCAGAGAAAATACATTTTGCCAATGGCAAATATTAACTCTGGGCTGTCTTCAAAATCATAGGCCCCTCGAACATAACATACACGTGCTCTTTGATACACCTTCTGACTGTATTACATTATATTCCTTGTACAATACAGTACAGTTGTTAGAGGGCATTTTAAATTTATTGTTTTGAACATTTTTCCAGTAAACAATGAAACAAAAGCATCCACCAATGACAAAACTGCCCAATTCAGAACATTTCCATCATAAAAAGTCTACTCAAGTCCACCAGTATCAGTAAAAAATATACACAATCTCTGAAGTAGTAAACTCCACATTGAAAAAATTTGTAACTAATAAAGAGGTTGCTGCTAGCAAACACTTTATATGTCATTGTTTAATCTACAAATAAAGTGCCTGTTACCCTTGAAGAATAAATTGCTTTTGTTGAATGCAATAAAAAAATGAAAAGCTAGTAATACCGCAATAGGGAATGGTTAGCAAACTGTTAACAGTTTCATAGTTACTAGGTATCTTTGCCAAAAAGACTGCAGCATCCACCCCCTTTACAACACAATACAGCATCAGCAATGCATTTACCTACTGTGGGAGTAGAACCCACAGCCTTCAGCATCTGTCATTTAATGGCTTCATTCCTAAATGATTTGCTAGAAAACCACAAATTTGAGGAACAAACCAAAAATAAGCAGCAAATATCTATTCATTCTGCAAAGATATGGACAACTGAGAGGTATAGTTCAACGGGGCTGTCTGAGTTTGCTACCCCCTCACAAAATCATGGTCAAATGAAGCCTCCCCCTGCAGCCATTCCAATGTCTCATTCCTTTGTTATTTTGCCCCATTTACCATAAACACTAATGTGCATACTGCTTTACTTCTCGCGATGATTTAGGATTTCATTTGAAAGTTTTATTTTGCATTTTACAGCACAAACCCTAATACATATCTATTAAAGCAATGCAGTCTCACAATGAAAATAGACTAACATTAAAACTTCTCTGCTCTTGAAACTCACATGCATTGAAACAGCACTGAAACCCACTTTCAGAGAAAATACATTTTGCCAATGGCAAATATTAACTCTGGGCTGTCTTCAAAATCATAGGCCCCTCGAACATAACATACGTGCTCTTTGATACACCTTCCTGACTGTATTACATTATATTCCTTGTACAATACAGTACAGTTGTTAGAGGGCATTTTAAATTTATTGTTTTGAACATTTTTCCAGTAAACAATGAAACAAAAAGCATCCACCAATGACAAAACTGCCCAATTCAGAACATTTCCATCATAAAAGTGTCTATTCCAGTCCACCAGTATCAGTAAAAAAAATATACACAATCTCTGAAGTAATAAACTCCACATTGAAGAAATTTGTAAAGAGGTTGCTGCTAGCAAACACTTTATACGTCATTGTTTAATCTACAAATAAAAGTGCCTGTTACCCTTGAAGAATAAATTGCTTTTGTTGAATGCAATAAAAATGAAAAGCTAGTAATACCGCAATAGGAATGGTTAGCAAACTGTTAACAGTTTCATAGTTACTAGTATCTTTGCCAAAAGACTGCAGCATCCACCCCTTTACAACACAATACAGCATCAGCAATGCATTTACCTACTGTGGGAGTAGAACCCACAGCCTTCAGCATCTAAAGCAAGTACACTATCTGTTGTGCTATTAACAATGCAAGCAGACTAAACATAAGCAGCACTAAACTTTTTCTCCCCTGCAGCTCTCAGCTCCTTGTAAAATCTACTCGACACTCAGCTGTATCTCTGAACTTTTCAGCACAAGAAATCTGGAAAAAGCCAAAATTTATTGTTGGGGGGGGGGGAGACAAAAGGCCAAAAACCAGGGAAACATTTTAAACATTGCTTGTATAATGTTTGAAAGTTGCTAGAATAAAATGCTGCATTACCACCATACATTTCACTGCCACGTCTTGAACCCAGGGGACCCCGTGCAAAACAGTCAGAGCAACATACCACTATGCCAAATCAACTGTTTTGTGAAAGAGGAAGACTGAAACTTAAATAGCTACCATTTAGTGAATTCAGTTCTCACCATAGCACAGCTGTCAACCTCTTAGCACAAAATACCTGAACAAAGCCAATAATGGGTGACTACAACCACCAAACATTCAGTGAATTCAGTTCTCACCATAGCTCTCAACCTCTTAGCAAATAACACCCGGACAAAGCCAGTAATGGGAGAATATAGCCCCCAAACATATTCAGTGAAATCAGTTCTTACCATAGCTCTCAATATTAGCAAAAAACCTGTATGAAGCCAATAAATACCTGAACAAAGCCAATACTGGGTGAATACAGCCCCCAAACATATTCAGTGAATTCAGTTCTTACCATAACTCTGAACCCTAGCACAAAACCTGGATAAAGCCAATAATGGGGGGAATACAGTCCCAAACACTACCTAAACAAAGCCAGTACTGGGTGAATACAGCCCCCAAACATATTCAGTGAATTCAGTTCTTACCATAACTCTCAACCCTAGCACAAAACCTGGACGAAGCCAATAATGGGGGGAATACACAGTCCCAAACACAGGGATACATTTCAAATATCCATCTTGTACACTTAGAAAATTGCTAGAATAAAAGCTTTTGTTACCATGCACTTTCTGAAAAATATGAAGTCTGATATTGAAGTGTGTCCATTTTTTTTTAACTTTTGTTAACCAGGAAAGTCTGACTTTGAAAAAAAAATGCTAATTTTTAGCAGAGGCCCAGGGAGAAACACTCCAGACAGCCAAGAATAAAACCAGAGAACATGTAGCTGTCAGGCAACAAGGACACAAATGCAGAAATCACAGATTTTATGAGGAACAGAAAAAGTATGAGGGAAAATCCTGCAACATTTTTACAAATGGTGGTGGGTAGGGAATTCAGGCTCTTGCCACTTGGGCCCAAGGTACAGGGTTCAAGCCTTATTCTCTACCCACCACCATGTACACCTGGGGCATTTTACACACACACACACATCTACCTGAAAGTGTCCCATCTTCCGTCTGTTTACTCCTGCTTGCTATTCCGTTTCAGGTCCCAGCCATCTTCCGTTCGTTTCAGGTCCCGCTTGTAAACCTGTCTGTGTGAGTTCCCGCTCGAATCATCCCATCTGTGTCAGTTCCTGCTCACAAACCTCTAAATGAGAGCGATGATGTCAGCACGCCCATGACTGGACTCTTAGCACGGACTTCATTCTTCTTAAAGAAGAACGCACGTAAAAAAAAAAAAAAAAAAACTTTTTTTGAAATTATCTAACCGATTCCAGGGGGGTGCAAGTGCACCCCCTTGCACCTGCCTGCGGGCGTCCTTGTGTGCAAGGTGGATAGCTGAATAAAGCAAGTTGGTTAGAGAGTTCAAGCCAGGTTAGTTGCAGTAGTGGTTTACAGTGGTGTGTGTGTGTGTGTGTGTGTGTGTGTGATATCTAGAGTTTGTGGCATACTTTGCAACTTTGTTGTATCACTGTTCCATCTTGCTTAGGGTAGAGGTTTGTAAGTTAGTTAGGACAGGGGCACCGTAAAGAAGGGAAGGAAGTAAACATGTTTTTGCAAGGGTAGTTTTGGTTGCTGCAGTAAAGAAATGTTTGTTTCTATATAAGAGTCCCACTTTTTGATGAGTTTTCTTTATATTTTGTTGTGTATGGGAGCCAAATGAAAGTTTATTGTCAATGATAACTCCTAGAAGTTTGCTTTCCTGCACTATTTCTATGACAGTGTTGTCAAATGCAAGGATGTTGAAATCATCAGTGACATGGGAGGTGTTTTGGGGGTGAAAAAGTACTAGTTTGGTCTTCTTTCGATTAAGAAAGAGTTGGGAATTTCTTAGCTAGGATTCAACTACAGTAAAGACTGTTGAGTTTTTGAAAGTAGTTCTGGTAGTGATTGAGCAGTGCAGGTTATGATGGAATCATCAGCATATTGAATAAGGGCCCCAGGGTGAGAGGCAGTGTGAAGGTTGTTTGTGAAAATGTTGAGGAGTAGGGGTCCTAGGATGGAGTCTTGAGGGACTCCAGTAGGGTTGTAGAGAAAGGGTGAGAGTTCATTGGACCATTTCACTGCTTGTTTATGATCCTTGAGGTAGCTCTGAAACCATTTTACTGTGTTATGTGAGAAGCATAAGTTAGACAATGTGTTCAATAGTAAGGGGTGAGGCACTGTGTCAAAGGCCTTGGAGAGACCAAGGAATATTGAGGCTGTATAGCAGCCTGCATCTCTGGCCTTGTTCACAGTGTCTGTAAAGGATAATAGGGCTGTAGCTGTGCTGTGGCTAAGTTGGAAGCCATGTTGGGTTTTGGTTAAAAGATTGTTTTGCAATAGATATTGCATTACCTGCTGATGGATACGTTTCTCGAGATTTTTGGATATGGGTGACATGATGTATATAGGATGGAAATTGAGTGGTTTAAATTTAGTTATTTATTTATTTATTTTTTGCACTGATATATTCTGTTAACTAGAAATATTAAAAATGAGAAACTCTTCCTGAAATATAATTGATGTATTATACAATGCATTTGGGAGGGCAATTATATGGAGTATATAACGGATTGCAAAGTGCCTTTATTTTGTTTCAGTGTGTTTCATTGACAAATTGATTATAGCTCGTCAGTGTTATAAGGAAATTGGTAATCCATACTGGACATCAGAATGCAGCATGAACTCTCAATTGTCCATGTTTTTTCAGAAGCATCAGTAGTTTAGTCTGAAAAATGTATTTGTTCCTTGTGAAATTTGTAATTTTTTTGACACAAGAGTTAGGGTTGCAGTCTATACGTAAATGTTAAACATTACCTTTACAGATATGTAATTCTTCACATAACACAAACAATGCAAATGCTCTTATTCTATGTACTTCGTCAGTGAAAAGTAACAGTATTTAAAAAAGTGTCCCTGATTTTAGGCCTTAGTTTCTACCTATATTTGGATTTGCACAGTTTGTAGAGATAAGATATTCAGAGCTAATGAATGCATACATGTATGCACTTCAAAAAAAAATCTGTTTACATCTCTTTGAGTATGTATATATGTTATATGTAGAACAAGCTAAGTTTTTTGTTGTTGTTTGGCAGATATTACCCACCAAATTGTGTCTATAACTGCATTGCAACAGGTAACAATAAAACACTTGGGGGGGTTGCCATGAAGTCCTTTTCATCTTACTGTTACTGACTCTGAAAATTTCATTGAAACAGTGAAGAAAATATAAGCTGAAATCACAAAATGTACAGTTTTGGAAGTACATTTTTCCAATTTCAAAAAAAAAATGGTGCGGTTCATTTTCTTGTCCAGGACAGACAACTTTAAAAAGGGTGCAGTGCACGCCCCTATGCCCATGCTTAAATCATCACGCTACAGAAGGAATCATAGACATCTGATATGGAAAGACCCTTCACCTGTGGAAGATAATTTATCCTTTAGAAAGTAGAAGTACTAGTTGCTGAAAATATGTGCAACATTTTCCTTAGACATCCATATGGCACTAGTTGTTAATATTTCTCTGTGGTAATACTTGATGAAGGGCACTTAGCAATGTTTATGGAACATTTTGCAAGGTGAAAATACTCAGTAGTATTCAACATTACACTGATGTTGTGTGCTTCCTGTATATCAGGTACATCAGGAATGCAAGTGACAAGATTACCTGCACAAGACAAGGTTATTTTACCCATTATTTTCACTTTTTGCCTTGTTTATTCATTCTATACCATATTTGAAATAGAGGTATTGGGTCTTAAGCTTTGGTGTCTTTGCAGGCAATGCTCTATCTGGTTACACCATCATGGAACTTCTACCATCTGATGCCGGAGAGAGGACAGACTCTGACAATGGTGAACAGCTAACATTGTCAGGGAGCAGAGTGTCACTGTTGACACAAGAACTGTTCAGAATAGATACCTATTCCAAAGCATGGACACAGCCTCTCTGCATGTTTACATCACCAAAGGTACACACCCCAATTAAGCACAAAGAACATATAAATACACACACATGCAGTCATGGCCATCAATATCTGATACAAACTCCATAGAGCACGGGATGAGCATGAGAGTTTGAACAATGGTGCATGAAGGTGGCATGAGTACTGCCCTCCCTCAGAGCTAGCTGTGTCAGTTGGTGAAATCTAGCATGTGTGCATGGCCAGTTGGCACTAGAATGGTCATTTTCTTAAAAGTTTTGGAAATCCTTTCATCTCTTTAAAACACAAAGAAAACATTTGCAGCTCTGGTTGCAAATAAATAAAGATGACAATCAGTCTCCTGCAATAAAACAAACTAAGAATATACTACATCTGTGTTCCTACTCTTAAATCATTGCTTGTTATAATAAACATTACTGTATGTCATGTTTAAGTATTTTATTAAGTTCACATCCAATTGTACTGATTAATTAGAAGACAATTAAGTAAATCCTGTTGTATTACCCACAAATTTCAGAACTTAAATGCATGTATTCCCTTTAGGCCTAGTAATTAAAAACATTGTTAAAAGTATTCAAGGCATTTCAAGGATTAGCTTTATAATAAATACTCCAAAATTATCCAAGCTGCTGTCCTGCATGAACCTTGCTATCATAAACAGATGTGCATCTTACAAGTGCATTTAAAGCTCTTATATCTGTTAATGTGAAAACACTTTGCTTTAAAAACAGATTATAAGATGAGGTCTGGGAAGAGTTTGTTTTTCACAGTATATTTAAAGTCCTTACATTTATGTGTATTCTCCGAGTTATTCTTTGTTTATGGTTTCAAATGTTGCCTGGTCTAAGACAAAGTAAGGCTTGTTATCTTTATAGCAGTTATTTATTCCCATGGTTTCATTTCTTTCATTCTTGCTGTTTCTCTCAACGGCTACCTATATGTTTGGTAGCTGTTACAGGGGGCTGGTATTCATAGTCAAGCTATGTTGTATGCAGTGCAGTTGCGTCAAAAGAATCACAAGTAGGTAGTGATTCCAAGAAATCACTAGAACTATAAGGACAGGAGCAAAAAAGTGAGAAAAGAGGGACATGGAAATGAGCATATAATGACAACATGTTGATGAAGAAGCCCTGTCTAATTAATGCATAATGACATGCAAATAAGGCGCACTAAACGTAGGTCATGATTCATAGTCATGAGACATGAAGTAGTACAATTGTTCTCTTGTGAGTATGAAGGCAAATGAATGTCAAAGCTTTCAGAGTTGGATAATGTGATAACTCTAGAAGTAGCAGGATCACTATTACAGCAGCAGCAATCACTACTGACCACATGGGAGGGTGTCCCAGCAGGAGGATGCGATGTAATCAAAAACAATAACAATATAAAGATTTACATGACATCAGATGATGAACCAGTAGCTCTAGGTCTGTCTCCATGTAGCTCTAAACATCAGGCAAGTCTTGGTTTTCCCATATGGCCCAAAAAACTGAATCTGGAGAAGTGAATAAGCTTCCCATACCAGTGAAACCAAAATATGTGAGTTCTTATAATTCTAGCTATGGGGACCTTCCACTAACAAACAGTGGACATGTATTATTTCCGCAGGGATTTGACTGTGTAATACTCAAGATGTTCTGCCATAAATTACAGACTCATGGGGATGAGGACATCTGTCTCCTCAACATGGCAAAGGAGACATGTATAGCTTTTATGACACCATCTACCTCCATGAAGTGTTGACAGCCATAGACTGCAGACATGTTACAATAAAGGCATCGATATCCACAGACAGCTACTGTTCCTTCAACTTAAAGATAATTTGCAATGCAAAGTCTCATAACTAATGCACCTCCACAGCACCATTGCAGTGCACATGACTCCCACAAGTGGCACACAAGCCATCTCTACCACTGGTTCCTATACAGGGACATTCCACAGGGCCACCTAGTAAGTAAGTGCAGGCACACTGGTATATCTACATGATTACTAGCACAGACAGTATGCATACTGTCTCACACATTCCTTATATGTTCCTACTGTGTTGTAGATGATGCAGCATAACCCCTGGAGTTCTGGATGATGAATTCTGTCTGGAAACTGCGATGTTTGGCCATACAATAATATTCCACTGTCCATGCCTAAGCCAGGAATATAGTGGAGTTAATGGTCAGTCTATTGAAATCCTGCATCTGCTGCATACACACTTCTGAGGGAACACTTCAGCATGCCTCTGACACAGCCTCATGATCTTTGTGGCATGTTGCATGCTAGATAATATGATAGTGAGGAAGCAGGCAGCCCAGACATCAGTCTTAGGAGACAACACACTTGTAGCGCCGAGTCTCCATCACAGCAACATTCACAACCAGTAATGCTAATAATGCTGATAGAATCCAACTAGTGACCATACCACCCTTCTATGCATCTTCAAGCACAGTACATGGCAACACACTTGAAGCAGCAATATCTGTTCCTCTTCCATGGACTGTGGGAGACACAGCAGCACTGTGGTGTTGCACAGAACAATGTGCCACATGCAGCTTTATTTAAAGGCTGTACTGAGCAGGGCATTAGACATCTGCACTAACACAACACAGGATGAAGGGTGCTGTGGTTCACAGCCATCATCATTAGCATAGGTGTCTAAAAGCCCACAGATACATGGCTGTCTACACTACCTTGGAGTGCTGGTTGGTGGTCAGTTCTTAATGGGGGTAGAGATGAGGATGACAAGGAGGGGTGACATTAGTGTCATATACATTTTCCTCGGTTGATCAGTTGGTGGAGTTATTACATATACGTACACTGTAGCCACAGTGATGGCCACATGTAGCAGGACTAAGAAACCCTTCTAGACACTGATGTGGTGATAGTGTTAGAACATGACATGAAGGTGGATCACCAAGGATATGCACAATCCCTGGAGTCTTTTTTGTCGAGTTGCCTCCAACATGTGGTGGTGGACTGCGGCAACCTTTTTGCTGAAGGTACAAACTGTATTCCCTGCAATGATCTCTCCGGTTTGGGCACAGCCCCAGTCATGGTTAACAGTCATAAAGTAAGGCCAAAGTGGTTACAAACAATAAAAAGGAAAGCCCCAGCAGGTAAAGATGTGCCTAGTCAAAAAAGCTCCAACAAAAACTAAAAAAAGACCAGCTCAAATCACAACTGGAAAAACTACCTGCTATTAATTCCAGTTAGATAAAAGAAGTTTCATTTTGATATCTGTGACATTAAATTCATTGTACATTTAACCAAATACAGACATTGTTTAGCATTCTGCATTGCCAAGTCTATCAGAAAGCTAAGGCGAAATAATGAGTTCATATGTCTGAAATAAGAAGTGTTGAAACAAATGCCTTATTTCAGCATATAAAAATGCACCTCAACTCCATTGTTTTGAAGTTTTTATGTAGAGATTGTATGAGAATAAGAGGATGGGGGCTTAGTTGTTCAAACTGAGAATGTATGAGGATTGATAAACTCAACAGATTCAAGCCCATATCTGATTGTGTTTAATAGTGGTCAACCTATTTTGAAGTTGAGGCAGATGAAATTAGGGTGACCAGTGAGTAGCTATGTTTGAAGCCATGCGATTTTAAAGTTTATATAAACCAGATGGAGGTTGTTTTATGTTTCATTAACCTGACAACACATTGTTGCAAAAGCCTATTAATAAAAGTTTCTCTTGTAGTGATCTGAACTGGTAATTTTGGAGTTTTGCACAAGAGGTTGCATTTGTTGCATACCACATGCTGGTGGTCATAGTCGCCAGTAAGACTTATTATGGCATCATTTTTGGAGTCTGTGGCCTCCTTGAGGTGTTTACTCTACTGTGTCAAATCCTCACACTGGCTTTGCACCATACAAGTCATCACCTAGTTTGCATGTTTCACTGTAGTTAGTGTCCATCTTATAGCTATGCACATCTACTGATTGATGCCAAGAGCGTCCTGCATATTTGGGGCAGGATGTGGCATGCTATGGCACTAGGAACCCCTTCCAGGCTTCCGTAGAGTTGAATGTACATACATCCAAGATGATGTGCTGGTCCACTGCAACAGCCACAGTGGTGTAATGACAGCGAACATGATCACTGGGGAGGCAGCCCTTGACAGTGATGGTGAGCACCCCTGCCATGCATCCTGTAGAGTGGGTGGAAGTGAGACAACCCTGTCACCATAGCCATGTGTATATGACCACACATGAGGAAGAAAGGGAGTGTGAATGTGCCTGAAACTGTCACTCAGTCTAAATTCCTGCATCACTGTCAGACCCCACTCACATACTGAACTTATTTGTTGCCCAGGACCAGGATTTTCAACAGTCAAAGAAGTAGTAGTGGTCACTTCTGTTAACAAACAACACATGATATAGCATAGTGATGGTTACTGCCCCTACAACATGTGATGCCTGTGATGTACATGCAAATGACAGGTGACCACATGTAGACAAGCCGTATTCACATACATCTGCTGTTGGTACCCTGAGTACTTAAGTGGAAGATACGCAGAGTTCATTGTGACATCCTCAGTGTCAGTCCATGTGTATTTGCTTTATACCATATATGCTATGGCTTCTAACCTGTCTGGTCCTCCTGTGAGATACACAAAGACTATCCATTCCCAAAGCCTTTGTTGATTCCACCATGTGTGATACCCATGCCTTCAATCATCTCCATTCAAGTAGTTGATCATCATGCATGAGCTTTCAGAAGGAGGAAGCTCTCCTCTAGTTTGAGACCCATAAGCTACTTTGCCATTTTTGTATGCTATAATATCATATCATTCACTCGCATCTGACAGTGCTGTAATGTGTAGTTCCTGCCACTCACAGAATTTATGTTATTGACCACTGTACTGAAGGGCTCCCTATCAGATGATTGAAATGCCGTTTCCGTGAATATGAAATGATCGACACGTATTGTGCAAACTACGTAAATGCCGAACATCCAAAAAAGCGAAATCAGAAATGTCAAAGTGCTTTGGTTGGCCCATCTGTGGTACAGCACCATAAGGTAAGTGTGCGATTGATATGGACTTTAGGGTAGGGTGCGGGTTAAGGTTAGTGTAGAGAAAGGGAATGTATGTAAGATTTAGTGCAGTGTTAGAAGTAGGGTTTTGCTAAATGTATTTATGCGTATTATTTATTTTGTTAGGGAATATCTCTATAGGGGAAGTGTGCAGTAGTTACGGACCTTAGGGTTAGGGAGGGGTTAAGGATAGTGCATAATATGTGGGGTTTAGTGTGGTGTTAGAAGTAGGGTTTTATTAAATGTATTTATGTGTATTATTTATTTTGTTAAGGTATATCTCCGTAGGGGAAATGTGTGGTAGTTACTGACCTTAGGGTTAGGAAGGGGTTAAGGATAGTGCATAGATAGTTGTGTATGTGGGGTTTAGTGTAGGGTTAGAAGTTAGGTTTTGGTGCTTTACTTTAGGTTTAAGAGTAGGGTCTGGTTAGTGTATGTATGTGGATTATTTATTTTGTTTGGGTAGATAGTATGTAGTGGGTGGTGGGGTTGGCCGACTATGACCATTCGATGTTTTAAATTTCACGGTTTAGTGCGTTCGGTCTATTCGCGGTACAATTAATATGTGTCACTGTTTTGGTATTCGCTGAAATGGATTTTCGCAGAACTGATATAGACCCATACTGAAGGCCCAATTTCAGACAGTACAGAGGAGATTTAAAGCTAAATCAAATTAACTGAAAGTTAAGGAGGGCATGAAGTGGGGATTGCAGAAGAGGAAGGAGATAAACTGGATGAAGAGAATGTAAAAGTGGGTAAAAAGTTGTTATGCTTCTGTTAGTGCACATAAGTAAAAAGCTTTGATTTCCTTAAACATGAAGATTAAACTATAACATATTTACTTTTGTATTATTTGGAATAGTAAACTAAATCCTGTGTGTGGATATCAGTAGGAGGATATGTCCCTAAATCTAATGTACAAGTTGTGTGTAATTTTATGAGATGTAAACTTAGAAAATGTTTTTGAATCTTCAGGGGTGGTTAACAAGGTTCTGACAGAAAAATATCAAGACACTGTGAAGCAAAAATAAATTAAATTATTTGTATATATATTTATATCATATATGCTTTATGAGGTGCTAAAGAATACCTTGAAGTCAAAGTACTAAAATCCAGTTGTTCATGCATGTCTAGATCATTCTTGCAAATCTTAGTAATTCTTATGCACTGACTTTTAACAATATTAGAGAATACAAAACGAGGGTGCATACTATTGAAATGCAACAATGCATTCTTCCAACACAGTTTCCTATATAAAGAAGTAGATAAATGACCCTGTGGATTTTTAGTTATAGTTATATCTAAAAAATCAATATTTGTATAGGATGATTCCAGGGTAAATCTTAAGAAATCTGTAGTTGTCTCCAGATACCCTATAAATGCCTTTAGCATATCCATACTGCTCCTCCAAAAAAGAAAAAAATCCTAGAAAGAGGATATAATAGCATCATGGTAGACAGAATTAAGGGATCCATTTTAGGTACATTGAATAGTGATGTAACCAGGATAGGTATGAATTCTGTTGGTCCTAAAAAATTTCATGATGGTAACAGAGTTGCATTTACAACTAGATATACCAATGATAACAAAAGAATAGTTGATATTATTAAGAGGAATTGGCATGTGTTAACAGTAGACCCCAATATATTAAATATTGTAGGGGGATTACCTATGTTTAGATACAGAAATAGTAAGAATTTAAAGAGGTTACTATGTACAGAACATACTCATATAGAACAGGATATGACTTTTGAAAAACGGATGCAGTTAGGTACCTTTCCATGCAATACATGTAGGACTATATTACATGTGTAACTATATTACAGATGAGCAATATTTTGCCCACCCTGTATTAGATTATCCGTTTATACCCAGGTTTTATGCAACCTGTGAAGATATGAATTTGATTTATTTAGCGACTTGTATGAAATGCACACCCTTTATGTAGGAATGACATCAAGGAAACTAAAAGACAGGATATATAATCATGTATATGACATCAGGAAGATGAATCAGCAGAATGCACTAGCTAAACATATTGCAATTCATACGGATCATTGCTTTAAATTCAGGGTTTTACAGCTAGTTACTAATAATAGGAGGGGTGGAGACAAAATGAATTATTGAGAGTCAGTAGAGTTATGTTGGATTTTTAAATTACGAGCCCATATGGATCCTGGTCTTAACCAGTTTGTTAGTATCAAACCCATACTTGCTGCACGTAGGTAACTAGTTAGTTAATAAAATAAAAAGTTAGTGATTTTTACAAGATTATTATCACATATATCGAATGAATATTTATCATGAAATTTACATTATATGAATTATTTATTTATGGGATATATTTTCAACAGTTATATACATTTAGATATTTTCATATTGAATAGATGATACTATAATAATTAAATTATTTAAGAACAGTATAGATCATTCTGTATTCATATTGCAGTAGGAAGTATTAATGAAAAGAAAGATTATGTGTTATTTATTTACCTTTTAATATTCATCATTTATTGATTGTTTTATGTATATATATTTTTTTTCATATTTTTATATTTTATACATTCTATATATGCGTAAAGATCTCGCTCATAATAGATGTATGAACATGATACTCAATGTATTTTTAGAACAACTATGCTGGCTCTATCACAATGAATTTAATATACACTGAAATGGTATAGAGAGAAATACACAATATACTATAATGGGTTAATCTTGTTTAAATGATTAATTAACTGACTAGATAAATGTTTTAATTGGAATAGGTGGAGTATATATACTATTTGAATTTTAGCAGTTTGATGAAATCTGAAGAAGCGTGCCTTGGCAGCACGTGAAAGCGCTCATTTTATGAACTTGGAATAAACTTTGTTTATGTTATATTTCGTGGTGGTCCTTTCCTGCATTTTTCTTATACTTGGTTTCTTGTTTCTGGAGTTGGACCTTTGGAAGGCAGTGGAACCTTTATCTATAATTACTTCCTATAGTATATGTTAATGCTGTTGAAGGAAGCATTTTACATCCAAAATATAACACTTTAAAAAATATCCAGGTATTTACTTAATTTTTAGGTCCCTTATTCCTAAAATGTTTGTTTTTTGCCAGTCATTGGAGATAGACATTACTAAATAATGACATAGATTTGAGTTTCAGACTTTTGTCACCTTCTGAAAATTAATGCTAACATAAATCCTTTTATTTAAGCAAGTTTTTTAATTTTATAAGAACAACAGTTAAAATCTGCTCCTATTTTTGAGCCTTCGTTCCCTCTTTATTTTAGGCTTTATCCAGATTTCTGGAGCCGAAAGGCCAAAGGTATGCAAACCTCTTTACTGCTGCTAGTGGTAGATAACACTCACTCGCTCTCACACACACACACACACACACACACACACACACACACACACACACACACACACACACACACACACACACACACCTGTGCTTCAGAAAACGCATGCTAACACAAATCATTTAAAATATGTTCCTGTTTTGAGCCTTTGTTCCCTGTTTATTTTAGATACCAGATACCATGGTCTAAGACTGCATACCTCTCAACTGTACAGATTTTAGCAGAATGTCCAGATTTTTGCCTCATATTTTTGATCTGTTCCTCATAAAAATGTGTTTAAATCACTGGGATGATATAAAAATTAAAGTCTCTAAATAATGACAGGCAACTAAGTTTCAGACTTCATATCCTTCAGAAAATGCATGTTAACACAAATCCTGTTATTCTAGCAACTTTCTAAGTTTATAAGAGCAATATTTAAAATGTGTCCCTATTTCTGCTCATTTGTCCCTACATTATGCTAGGCTTTGTCCAGATTTCTTGTGCTAAGAGGTTGAGAGGTATGTTTAAGAGGTTGAGAGGTACAGAATAACTGCTACTCCTGCTGCCAGGCTGTCGCTGGATCGCTCAATCACGCTCGCTCTTCACTTTCACACACACACACACACACACACACACACACACACACACACACACACACACACACACAAAATCTCTTCTGCTTTCATTCACGCATTCACTCTTACATGCAGACAGAAACATAAACATGCATACACACACACACACACACACACACACACACACACACACACACACACACACACACATGCACATACACACACACACACACACACACACACACACACACACACACACACACATTTTTTCTTTCTTATTTTATACTCGCTAAACAGCAAAAGTGCTGCTTAGTGAACATAAAATAATGGCGACCGTTAGTTTTGCATTCTCTTTTGCATAAACGTACTATATTAAATCTCTTTTTCTGTCCCATGTACATATTTCTTCTTCAGATGTCTCCCCTCCACCTATTTCTCCTTTCTTTGGGGACTCATTTTTCTGTCATACTGTAATGCAACCTGTGTTAGACTTTCTACACTAAATACTTCACTTTGTAGGTATTCCATAACTTCAGCTTCTATTTGTTTAACTTCTAATTGTCTGTATTAGACAGGAGATGTGTAAGCGCAATAATTCAAGATGAGTTATGGGGTTTATCAAACCCTTTCTCATAAGGTTTAATTTGGAACCCCAAATAATGCTAAAAACTAATTCTAATACAAATTTTTCTAAATGTGTTGAAAATTATACACACACACAAACAAGGATTCCTAATATGGCTAATATGACAGATGGAAACAAAAATATATATTTTGATATGATAAGGTATAAAGCCTCCATCCAACTCTTATAAAATTTATATTTTGTAGTATCATTTCCATTATGATTCAGCAACATCTCTTTCCCCAGATTTCACACTTAAAACTTCAACTTATTACATCATAAAGTAAATGGCACCCACTGCAATTTTACAGAAACATCATATCCCCAACATTTCTCTGTATTCAAATCATCATCATCATCATCATCATCCCTTTTTCCCCATTTTTTACATGGGGTCACAATGTTGCTTCAAATCTCAACATCACTGTCAGTCCAATGCCATTCTCCTATCTTCTTCGACAGTCATCCGTGACTGTTGTAGATCTTTTCACACGCAATCCATCCATCTCTTTTCTGGATGCAAAAACACCAACCCAAAGGATGTATACAACAAAATCCACAAAATAACATCCACAAAAGGGCACTCAAGTCAAGGAAATATTTATTTAGTGCTTTCATCCAAAGACTTCATAAGAATAAAATGAAAAACTGTCAACCAACGTTATATACTGTTCTACATACTCAAACAATTGATTGAATAATCAAACAATTAAAATCTAAAAATGTCAGCAAAGCAACTTTTAAAGCAACATTTGCACAATGTAACACATATACTTATAAAAAGCACTTAATTCAAATGCTATGATTGATTCCAGGATGCTTATCTGTTTGTAACCTAAGCTGCCAAAAGTTTCTCTCCTCAAAAATATTTTTTTATAATCACCACCCCTTACATCCCTAGTGACTGAATCTAACACAAAAAAATTAAACTGTTTGAAATCTGCACATACAATAGAATGTTTATAAAAAGCATTATTAATTTCACAGTGTTTAATACTATACAGATGTTCCATTATTCTCACTTTTAATTGTCTTGTAGACATACCTCATATATATAAAAAGACTGGCAGCTGGCAGATTGCAATATAAATGATACCAGAGGAATCACAATTAAAATAACTGTTACTTATGATGTGCTTATTTCTATGAGACAAAAATATATATATTGTTCAGTCTTCTCCTCAACACCCCTATCATATACTTGAAGCTATTAACATGTTTCACTATTTTCCCTTCTTTCTCAATTTTCAGCTTCTTCTGTTCTCTCATTTGTGGCCATTACCACTGTCTTATCTGTACTCAGTTTCATCCCATGTGTCTTCAATTTTGCTTTCCATTTCCCTACTCTTTGCTGAAGTTCTTGTTCAGAGTCTGCCTGTAATGCCACATCTTTTGCATACAGCATTTTTGTTGGTCTGTCTCCTCTGAACTGTTTGCTGATGTAGTCCATCACCAGTATGAACAGCAGTAGGCTTGGAGATGAACCCTGATGCACATTCACTCTCTCCGGGAATGTCTCTGTGAGTCTGAACACTCTTCATATTTGTGTCATCAGATTCTTGTATATAGCCTGCAGTAATCCTACCAATGTTTCTGCGATGCTAATCCATAGCAGTGCTGCCCAAATCAGCTTTCTTGGGATCCTGTTATCTGCTTTCACCAAGTTTAGGAATACACATTTGGACTCTATCCACATCTCTAGTTTTTTCTCGGCTATCTGTATCAGTGCAAATATTGGGTCAGTTGTATTGATCCTGATCTGAATCTGAACTGCTTATCTCCCATCTTATTTTCTACTGCTCTGCACATTCATATATCCATTATCCTTTGCAGAATCTTCATGCAGTGTGACAGGAGATCGATACTTCTCTACTGTCCACAGTTGCGAATGTTCCTTATGTTCTTGTATTAAGGTACTAGAAGGCTCGTTCTCCAGTCATCTGGAATAGGCCTCTCTCTCCATACTGCTATGAGTACCCTCTGGTGCCATTTCTCCCTTATGCCACCCATCATATCTGCTGTGATCTCATCTAAGTCTGATGCTTTCCTTGACTTAATTTTCCTTAGTGCTGTTCTTACTTCTTCTAGGGTTGATGCCTCTTCATCTGTCATCCTAGGATGTGTCTGAAGAAGTACAACTTCTGTGGAGTTTTCTTCACTCAGAAGTTGCTGGAAGTAGTCATTCCATCTGCTTTTGATGCCCGGTGACCTGGTATGCTGGTTGCTGCTGGCATCCCTTATGAAGAGTGCCTGATTATCTTCTTTATTATTCTACGCCTGCCTTGTAACCTGATAGAGTTCAATTATGCTATCTGGAGAGGCATTTTCTATGCTCAAAGTTAGTCCAACTTTATATAACATTTCTCTTAACTATTGTACCATAAGTTCAAGCTAAATCACATTATTGACCATAACTGCAAATCATTAGCATTATTCAAGAAAATAGGTGTGTGTGTATATATATATATATATATATATATATATATATATATATATATATATATATAAAATTTCGAAAGTATATTTGTGTGTAAAGCATGCTGTCATCTAGCTCTGTTATTAATGCATTCATGACTAGACAAAAGAGAGCAAAACTCCTAAGGCATCCTTGTTTAGCCTCTTTGTTTATCTTAATACTGTTTCATTTTCTTTAGTATTTTATAAGAAGCTAGAATGTTCCATAACTGTGTGTGGCAAATATTATTATAAGCTTTTCTAATGTTACAATAAACGAATTTTCTGTTAAGTTTTCCCAGATTGTTACATTCAACTATTTCCCTGACCAAAACTATAATTTCTTCTATGTTTTCTCGTATTACAATATATATATATATATATATATATATATATATGTACCATCTTGTAGTATTTCTGGTAATACTTCTTTTTCAAATCTATGTTGGTATAAAGAAATCAAAATCTTATAGTTAATATTTCACTTTGGAGCAGGTCTTCAATTTGTTAACTATTTTAGTCGTTTTATCTACATTTTTTCTCAGAATTTCTTGTCGGTCTCATTCCATTCATTTGATAAGTGCAAAAAAAGACAGAAACATTCACTCTCCATGTCTCCTATGAGTTTATAAAACAAATCATCTGTGGATCAGAATCTTTTTTGCCTTAAACTATCACTCTCTTTAATTCTGCTATATGTATTTCTTTTTCTAAGTGTGTTTTCACATTTGAACTAATTTCCTTAACTTTCCACTTGAATGGAAAATACATTTTTGGTTTCTTATCAATATCTGCTATATATTGGTCTATGTTATCAATGTTAGTTTGTCCTGTAATCAGATATCCAACACTATTTATTATAGCGTCTAATATATATTCACAAAAATTCACTTTCCTTCCTAGAAATGGACTAACTTATTTCTTAATTCCAACCAATTGTTTCTTTTTTTCCTGTATCAACTTTTCAAATGTCAAATATCATCACATATATCTATTGCTGTATCAAAAACATTATATTATTCTAAGTATATTTATTTTGCACAGGCATGGCATGAATTTTGATATCTATATATGAAGCATTATATTTTAATTCAAAAGTTACCCACCAGTCTGACCACAAGCAGTGAAAGTACTTCATGTGATTGTGATCATTAAAAACTAACTGCCCTTCCTGTGTTGTGATGTGTAAATCAGCACAGAAGCCATTCAACCACTTTATTCCCTTTTCTATTTGAAGGGTACTGTTATTATTACCAAACTGCTATATGACCTGAGAAACCTATAATAATGTCTCTGATAGCTATTTTGGAGAGTTCTAAATAAATATGAATAAACCACAATGTCAATTTCTGTTTTAAAGCTAGCTCTGTGATGGGTATATTGTCACAGATTAGCAAGGTAAAGTTGAAAAATATCTGTAAACTGACAAAAAGCTTAACATCTGACCTTGTTCAAAATCAGGTAACTTATTCCCAGTAGACTGTATTGGTACCCAGTATCATTATGAAATCATGATTATCCATAAATGAGGTAGTATCAGATCAGTAATCAGTAACGGTACAATCCATCTTCAAGTAAACCCTCTCCACCATAGTGTGCTTTAGGGCTTTCTCTACCTCTTCCTTGTCTTTCTAGTGCTTTCTGGTTTTGATTTTTTTTTTTTTTGCTCTTAACCCTTTCCCAGCCCCTATGCTGGACTTCTTTTAGTGCTTTCCATGTTACCCTAAACAATTATGCCTATGACCTCCTGTTGTCAATTAGTCTACATGCTGCCTGACCATCAGGGACTCCATAATTCTTTTCTTTCCTGTAATACCTGCATAACCTTTCCATTAATCTGGCTGTTCCACTCTGTCAGCTCTCCTAGTAACCAAATAATATCTATTTCCAAGACATTAAGCAAATTTTAGAATTATCAGTGGGAATGAAGACGGTACCACCAGGAAAAGGTATAGTAAAATGTGAAATATGTAAATATTGCAGGTACATCTTAGGCATCATCTGATAATTATAGAACTGTTGAATGTCCTGGTTGTAATAGAAAAGGAGTTCTTTATGTAGTGTTGAGCTCATTGTGTAGTGCATTCTATATATGGAAGAAGGAGAGAGCATTATGCTCTAGAATTTAAGAGCACCAGTATCATCAAACATAAAAAAACAGTGCCTATTATAAGCATTTTAATGAATGTAAGAATTTTAAAATGTTTGTATTTTTTATTTTGGAGATAATATTAGTAAAAGTCAAGAGTGGTTCATGGGATACTAGGTTGGAATACAAGGAACTAGCTAGTGTAGCAGCATTGGCTGAATGTAAAAGAACACCCTGGTTTTAAAAATCAGATTTCAGTATCCAGTGTTTTAAAGTTAAGGTCAGCTAAAATGTAAAAGACCATAAAGTGTTTAAAGTGAATCGTTTAAATTTGTAAGTTTTTTTTAAATAATGAAACTGTTAATGTATGTCTTTCTGAGGGTCAAGTGACTCTGAATATGCCTGATATAATATGGCTTAGGAAGTAAGTATGGTTGGGCCTGGCAAGTACTTGGATGGAAAACCACTTGGGAATACAAAGCCTGTTAAGATTTTGTTATGTAAAAGCACTGTTTATATGCTCTATTACTATGAGGTGAATTGTCACAAGAGACACTGTAAGAGCACATGATTTTTTTTTAAGGATGTATATAAATAGTTAATTTACTAAGTATGGCAGATTCTACTGCAATCATGAACTGTTAAGTGGCCGAAACTCTAAATCTTGCATTAAAAGCAGAGAAGATTAACAACATATTGTTTTTATTTGGTTACTGACTAAAAAGCTCTTGGGCCTCAAACAATAACAATTAACTAAAACATCTTCTTTGCCCCTGCCTGAAAGAACCAGAACTTAAACAGCTCACCTTGATTCAATGTCTCTCACAAAAAGACAATCAAAGTTTGACCACTTAAAAGGCAAACATGTACATCTCTTTACCAGAATTAGGTTCATAGGTGTGTACTAGACTAATGGTCCTGCAGCCTTTACAAGCCTAGCCCAGAGAAGTGCCCTGGCATTGTGCCACCCATCATTAGTTTCCCGTGCCTCTATCAAATAGAGCCACTGGAGTCATCCCCCGGGTGAACTTTTTATTACCCATCCACTCATCAGGATTTTGCTTGAAGAGAGACAGTGAGGTACTCTGCTTGACATGTATGGGAAGTCTATTCCAGAGGTCTCTGGGTTATGAACCTGTCCCTCCAGCATGTTCTGTTGATTGAATGCAAATTGAAATATATTGAAATACATTTAGATGTGGAGGGATTGGGATTTCTTCTATATGTACAACATAAACATGTCCATGCTAGAAAAAAAAAAATTAGATGTAGCATTTCTAACAGAGCTGGGTCAGACATGGCTTTGTAAGTCAAGCAGAGATCACCTCTTAGTAGACGATATGAGAGAGAATAACTGATTTTTTTTTTTTGTCTGTCCATGTAGGACATGCGTTTAAGGCCTATGATCCTCCTCATGAGGTACTTTTGTGGCCTCTCCAACTGTTGCAGGTGTCTAGTGAGGTACATGCCAAATGGGGCATTATACTCTATGATTGGTCTAATGAGGGAAGAGTAGAGAGAAATGATGACCTCTTTCTTAATGGATGCAAAACCTGTGGTAATGAGATGTGCCACATAGAAGGTATTTCTGACCACAGGGAGAGGTTGCTGTCAACCTGTGTCCCCAGATTTCTTATAACGCCTTCAGTGTTCAGTGGATTACCATTGATGTGGTAATTAGTGGGAACTGAGTTTTTCCCAAAGGGGATGACTGTGCATTTTTTGGCATTAAGCTTAAAGCCATGGTTTCGACACCAGTCATTGGTCTCAGTGAGGCCTTTCTGTAGGATGTCTGCATCACTTGGGGAGCTAATAATGGCTCTCAGCTTGCAGTCATCTGTGAATTTGGTCAGCCAGAGTCCCTCTTTGTTGGCCTGGACTTCTGAGAAGTAGATGCCAAACAGGAGATGACCCAGGACCGATCCTTGTAGGACTCCACTCGTGACTGGTTGGCAGACTGACTTGGAGTCCGCTACTTTCACACTGTGGGTTTATCTGTAAGCCAATTTGCAACCCACCTAATGATATAGGGGTTGTTGCCTAGTTGGCTGAATTTATCAATAATTCCTGAGTGAGGAATGGTATCAAAGACCTTGGCCAGATCGAGGTAGGCCGTATGAACTGCCTTACCTTCATCCACTGCTCTGGTGACTGACTCAAAGAAGTCAACCAAGTTGAGCAGGCATGATCTACCTTTCACAAAACCAAATTGTGTGGGATCTAGAGTTTGGAGATTCCCTATATCCTTGTGAATTAGGTCCATGATGATGTGCTCCATAGCCTTACATATCAGACTTGTCAGGCTAATAGGATGATAATTTCCAGGGTCTGTAGTCGCTCCTCCTTTATGGAGAGGGGTGACTGTAGCAGTGCGCCATTCAGTAGGGACAAAGCCTGAAGTGAGACTGTGAGTAAATAGAGCACACAGATGTGGTGCCAGTTCACTTTGTAATTCATGTAGAACACAGCCAGGGATATTGTCGGGTACTATGGAAGCTGTGTGGGTGAGATGTGGATTTCCATGGTGATAAGTTTGTGGTCAGATCTAACCAGGGAGAAATTGACTATTGGTGTAGACCAATGGTTGTTCATGTTAGTAATAACCAGGTCAAGGATGTTGCTTCCTCTAGTGGGGGTAAGAATGAGCTGGTCCAGGGCACTGGAACTGATGAATTCCAGGAAGCTTTGGGCCACTGCATTGGTGCATGTGTAGTTTTCCCAGCTGATGGAGGGGTAGTTGAAGTCACCTAGTATGAGAGTGTTGGGTTGGATCTGAATAGTTTCCAGGGTGCTTAGGAATGTGGAGTGAGAGTCTTGGGACATGGTTGGGGACCTATAGTAGGCTACGACATGAATCGCCGTCTTACCCAATGTTAGTTGTACCTGGAGTATCTCAGATGCGTTATGCTGGGCTACTAGTCTGGAGGTGTGCATATCCTTTATGAATATGGAGACACCACCACCTTTGGTGCTTCGGTCCATGTCCTGGGGCTGAAAGGTGTGGAATAAGTTATAGCCTGGTAGCACAGGGGTGCTTTCTGCTGCTTTAAACCAGGTCTCCATTACAGCACAAATGTCAATGTTCTCCATTTTAAGGAGTGCTTCGAGTGAGCGCAACATGAGATTTAGACTTCTAGCACTGAGCAGCATGACCCTCAGATTGCATTTATTTATAGCTGTTTTGGTGCTAATTTGGTCTTTGGAACACCACTTAAAAAAGGCACTATAGGGGTAGCAAGAGCCTTAGCCAGTACCCAGAAACCCAGGTGACAGATGCAGGCCATCTCTGTCAAAGCATCGAAGTCTGTCAATCATGTCATCCCAAGCAGACAGATACTGGAAGCAAAGCTCTCTTCACCCAAGACTGGACTAGACAGTCAAGAGGAGAAGGTAAACACATGCACCACACCACACTCATCACATAGTCCCTCAAAACCTACACCACCAAAATACACACATAGAAACAAGAACACACACCTACATTCGCGGAGGGTCTCAATAAAAATCTACTCAAGCAACAGAGACCTCCAAAGCAGAAACACAAGGAATCTCCACCCCCCAACACAACCCAAAGGACACATAGCCCACAAACTCAGTGTGCCACTCAACCACAGCCCATAAGGCATAACAACGTACCCAACACTCTAGTCATAGGTGATTCTATAGTCAGGCACACTGATGTTCCACTCATCAGGCTAAAAAAGGAGAAAGTTAATGTCAGCTGCCTGTTGGGTGCCAGGATCCGCCACATAACACACACACTCAGGTCATAGGTGAATCTATAGTCAGGCACACTGATATTCCACTCACCAAGCTAAAAAAGAAGAAAGTTACTGTCAGCTGCCTGTCGAGTGCCAGGATCCGCCACATAACACACACACTCAGGTCACTCCACAACAAGTACAAATATGACTCTGTCATTGTCCATGTTGGTGTGAATGACCTGAGACGTACCTCCCTGGACTACATGAAAAGAGACATGGAGGAGCTCTCCAATCTTGTAGCCCAAGCAGGTATGACCCTAGCCCTGAATAGCATCCTGCCATCACCCAGAATGATACCACAGTACAAGGACAAAATGATTGATTTCAACAATTGGCTAAGCTTCTGGTGTCATTCTAAGGGGATCCAGTATCTGTCTGCCTGGGATGACATGATCAACAGACCACAATGCTTTGCCAGAGATGGCCTGCACCTGTCGCCCTTGGGATTCTGGATACTGGCTAAGGTTCTTGCCACCCCTATAGTGCCTTTGTTAGGCAAGGTTCAAATGACAAATTCACCACCTTAACAGGTATAGGCAAACAAAATCTGAGGGTAATGCTACTCAGTGCTAGAAGTCTAAACCTCAAAATGCATTCACTCGAGGCACTCCTTAAAATGGAGAACATCAACATCTGTGCAGTGACAGAGACCTGGTTCAAAGCTCCAGAGAGCACCCTGCATTACCAGGCTATAATTCATACCACACCTTTCGGCCACCTAACCTGGAATGAAACACTAAAGGCAGAGGCGTGTACATATTCATTAAGGATATCCACACCTCCAGGCTAGTTGCTCAGCATAATGCATCCAAAATTATCCAAGTGCAACTAACTCTGGGCAAGATCGCAATCCAAATTGTAACTTGTACAGATCCCCCACTATGCCCCAGGATTCCCACTCCTCATTTCTTGATGCACTGGAAAATATTAGGGTACAACCCAACACCCTAATAATGGGCAATTTCAACGACCCCATCATTAACTGGGAAAACTACTCATGTACCAACTCTTTTGCCCAACGTTTTCTGGATTTTATGAATTCCAATGCCTTGGATCAACTTATCCACACCCCCACCAGGGGCAGCAATATCCTAGACCTGGTCATTACCAACATGGGCGATTGGTGTTCCACACCAGAGGTCAATTCCTCTTTGGTCAGATCCGACCACATGCTAATCACTCTAGACACCCACCCCCTCCCCCACCCCCCATTAGGGAAACCACCGTAAATAATTTCTCCAAAGCCAACTTCATGCTTCTTAAGACAGAAGTGGCAAACTTCACAACACCCATGCAGATGGACAATAGAGGTACGACTGCTGAATCCTACACAAATGCACTTTATAAGCACTTACATGAGTGCTTGGATCATGCTATCCATAACAGAATGAAGTGTGGATATCTTCCAAAAAAGGAAGCCAATCTGGTGTTCCCCTGCCATAAACAAACTCTACAACAGAAGAAAGAAACTGTTGCAAAAAAAAGTTAAATCCCATGATTGGAGGAACTCCCTGGTCAGACTCAGTAAGAAGCTGAGATCCCTCATAAAATCCTCCAAAGCTAGTTACGAAAACAAAATTGCCACTGAGTCTAAAGACAACCACAAAGCATTCTATAGCTATGTCAAGAATCTCAATGGCAATACTCAGATCTGCTCTGAGTTACAGCATAATGGACTAAATATACAGAACCAACTGATATTGCCAACATCCTGGCAGATAGGTTCAGTGCTAACTTTACCCCTTCTCACCCCATAAAAGGCCAATCTCTATACCGGAAAAATGCAAAGTTCCTGTAATCACGGCTGCACAGGTAAAAACCACACTCTCCAAAGCCAAGATCACAGCATCCATGGGACCTGACAACATCCCAGGCTGCGTTCTACGTGAACTTCAGAATGGATTGGCACCCCACCTAAGCACCGTGTTCAATCATAGCCTCACCTCTGGCTTTGTGCCCACTGAATGGTGCACAGGAATGGTTATCCCACTCCATAAAGGGGGAGCCACCACAGACCCCGGGAATTACTGCCACATTTGCCTAATGAGCCTGGTCTGCAAGGCCAAGGAACGTATCATCATGGATCTTATACACAAAGACAATGGTAATCTCCAAACTCTGGACCCCACCCAGTTCGGGATTTTAAAAGGCAGATCATGTTGCCTAAACTGGATAGACTTCTTTGAAGCAGTCACCAAAGCCGCAGATGAGGGTAAGGTGGTTCACACAGCCTATCTAGATCTCGCCAAGGCTTTTGACACCATCCCTGACTCTGGAATTATAGATAAACTCACTAAACTAGGTATAAATCCCTATGTCACAAGATGGGTTGCCAACTGGCTCACTGACAGAACCCACACTGTGAAAGTAGCAGACTCCAAATCCGACTTCAGACCAGTGACACATGGAGTACCACAGAGTTCAGTCCTGGGTTCTCTCCTGTTTGGTATCTACTTTTCTGAAGTACAGGCTAACACAGAAGGTCTTTGGCTAATGAAGTTCGCAGATGACAGTCTCTCCTTCTATAATCACATTGCCACAGTAGTCAGGAAATCCTTCTACGTGGCACACCTCATCACAAAAGGTTTTTCATTCAGGAAAAAAGAGGTCATTATTCCCCTCTACTCGTCACTCATATGAGACCCATTATAGAGTACAACGCCCCTTTTGGTATGTACCTCACAAGACATCTACAACAACTGGAAAGACCACAGAAATACCTCACAAAGAGGATTACCGGCCTCAAACAGATGCCCTACGCAGACCGTCTCAAAAAACTCCAGCTTTACTCTGTCGCATATCGACTATTCATTGGTGATCTCTGCCTAACATACAAAGCTATGCCAAACCCAGAGCTTTTGGACATGCTCCACTTAAAGAAATCCCAATCCCTCCGAGCTACACACTAGGGACCTAAACCTTGTCACTACCATAAACAGAACATGCTGGAGGGATAGATTCCTGTCCCAGAGATTTCTCATACTCTGGAACAAACTACCTATCTATATCAAACAAAGCTCCTCATTAGCACTCTTCAAGAAAAATCTTGATGATTGGATGGGAAATAGGAAATTCACTCCAGGGATCACCTTTGTGGCTCTGCTCAACAGGAGCACAGGAAAATAATTTTCTTGGGTGGCGAAAGCTAGGGTACCTTTTTGGCTAGGCTTATATAGGCCCTAAGGCCAATAGCCTAGTACCTACCTATGATACTGGATCCCCTTAGAATGACACCAGAAACTTAGCCAAATGGTGAAGTTAATCATTTTTTGTTTGTACTGTGGTATCATTCTGGGCAATGGTAGGATGCTGCTTAGGGCTAGGGTCATACCTGCCTGGACCACATAATCTGAGAGCTCCACCATGTCTCTTTTCTTGTAGTCCAGGGAGGTGCATCTCAGGTCATTCATACCCACATGGACAATGACAGAGTCATACTTGTACTTGTTATGAGTGACCTGAGTGCGTGTGTTATGTGTCGAATTCTGGCACCTGATAGACAGCTGACTGGTTTAATATCAAAATGTTGAAATTCATTTGGTCTAACATTCATATGATCGACCCATATGGTCGACACATGAATATTAAGTAGTTCGTTGATCGACAGGAAGTGCATGCCAATTACCTGTCGACATTATGTTGCAAACAAGGCAAGGATTTTCCCTTGTCTGCACTGTTGTGCAATCTCGGAGTTGTAATATATAAGTAGCAGGGGGTGTGGAGGGCACAGGTGGGTGCAGCCCCCATGCAAAAACACTAGTGTTAGTTTGCAAGTGTTTTTCGACAATTTAAATTTAGACATTTTTTTTCAGTATTTTGAACATTCGGTGTAATGACTTTCGATGTTATGAACGTCGACCATGTGAATTTCAACATTTTGTTAGTAAACCCAGCTGACTGTTACCTTCTCCTTATTCAACCTAGTCAGTGGGACATCAGTGTGCCTCACTATTGAATCACCTATGATTATTGTATTGGGCAGGCTGTTTTGCCTTAGGAGCTTAGGTTGAGGGCACACTGTGTAGGTGAGCTATGTGTCTTGTGATTTGTGCTGTGTTGTGGATAAAGACTTAAAGAACTTACAAAGCCTTACAAAGATGCTAAAGGATTGCAGTATAAAATTTACATTCAGACAACTAACCAAGAAACATTCAGATAGTACTGATGTCTAACCTGCTATTATAATATTTATACACTGTTTTGTATCATCAACAAATACTAGATTATACTTTTTGCATTCCAGCATTTTTGTTGATCATAACCCCTACAATTGCTTCACTTTTACATGTGAAATATTCTTGCTTCATTTCTCAGAAGCAGAAAAATGCTCACTTCTTTTTTGTACCTTATTATTGATACCTACAGTGAATATTATCACCGTTGTCACTCCCCCTACTCTTTGGACTGCAGCATCTTACTAGGCGTACTGCTTAGCAATTAAAAACACATTTTATCTGTCCTAACATACATGTTTAGAACTATCAAATATCATATAAAGCTTAAACTGGAATTACAAGAAACCAGCTGTTAGATGTTTTATTTATTTTAATGTAGCCTGTGTAAGAAAGCTTCTAGATAATTTCTTAAGACACTGTCTTTGTTATGAGATGAAATGACTTATGAACCCTTATTCTTGTCATTTTAATTAAAGTAAGGCAATAAAAACTTATTGTCCAAGACTATGAAGAGTCCCAGTGCTAAAACTTCAAAAGCAAACGTATTTGTCACCTTGTGTTGTACACAGATGAAAAAAAAATGTTCTGACCATGTTCCTGCAGTATTTATCCATAGAATTTAACATGTTCATCCCAGGACATTACTGAATCATATGTTTAGACACTGATCAGGTTATATTTTGCAATCTCTGTCTCTTAGCCATTGCCATAGTAGCCAAGCTTCAGAAGGTGTCCTCTTTTATTAATTCAGCATGTTGCTTTGCTCTGTTCCAAGGTTTTGCAATATTTATTGTTATCTCTGCTGTTATTTATTATGTACATGCAGCCATTGACAGATACTGTGAATAGTTTTAGTCTGAGAGTTCACTGCCACTTGGTTGTTACCCATATTTATTGGGTCTGTGAATAAGAAATCTACAAAAGCTTGACATGGTAGAAAACTGCCTCACTAAAACAGTAGACTAGCCTAAATTTAATTGACCAAACTTAAAATACCTGAATATTCAGTTTCTTGCAATTGGTTCTGAAATGTTATGGCATCTTGAGTTTCTCCTGCAATTTATAAAAAGTTGTTATCATAACCTCGACCTTCACAGCAAATTCTACATGTTAATTTTATGCTGAGCTTACAGCGAAGGACCAGCTACAGTTATGTCGTCTTATCAGCTTTGAAATATCATCATGGTAAATCAGCTTCCATAGTATGAGCTTCCAGTACTGATGCATATACCTGGTAGAAGAGTAACAAAACAAGTCACTATGGACCATCTATGGTATATTTCAGTCATCTGACGGTCTTACAAAATATTTCTGATAGGGCATCCTAGGCTATTGCTAAAGAGGTTCATATTTACTTTTTTACTAAGAAAAGCAAAGAGGCAAAGAGAAGGTACTATTCTTGGATGAAATCAAGGTAGGTCAGAGGTGGGAGAGTAAGAGACAAACTGCATGATAACATGCAAATAGACAGATAAATGGCCATCACAACAGAAGATAATGTATAGGCACAACCTTGGCTGCTTCCCAGATTCCACAAGAATCTGTCGAGTGCAGTGACAGATCTTCAGATGAAACTCTTCAGTAACTCACTAGCCATTACAGAAATGCCTGAGGACTGGAATACAGTGAGCGTAACACCCTTATTCAAAGGACACAGGAGAAAGTTCAACAAATTAAAGGGCTGTTGGCCTAGCAGGTATGGCAGAGAAACTCAATGAGAGAAGCTTGAAGGAAAGATTCTCTGATTTCTAGTAGTCAGTAATTTCAAGGAAAACTGCAAATGTGAAATCATAGCCAAAATCAACTGTCTGTCAACTTACAAGGCCAGTTAACATGGTCTACTTGGACTTTGCCAAGGTCTATCATGTAATCCTGCCCAGGCGGCTTGCTGCAAGAAAAAAATACAGTCTTAAGGATGACACACAAAATCAGCGTGCAAGGATTCTATAAAGGTTGTCCCTCCTGAAATGTTGTCCAATAATAATCCACAAGGCCACAAGGCCACAACACGAATGCAAATATTCACTTAGAAAAGCACTGAAAAAAGCAAACAGTAACCTCAGAATAAATTTCTTCTGCTTTATTGACAAATGACCAGATCAAGCGCTTTTTAATTAACTATGTATATGTTTCAAGAAATAATTATATATTTTTTAAAAAACAACTGTTTTTGTATGTAATGAATGTTTTTTAATGTGTTAATTGAGTGTATTTAAGTTGCTTCGTTATAGGAAAGAATTTATTCTGAAGAAGTCTCCTGTAGGGAGATGAAAGCGCTTAATCTGGTAATTTGTAAATAAAGCAGAAGAAATTTATTCTGAGGTTACTGTTTGCTTTTTAAAGTGCTTTTTTCGGTGAATATTCGCATTCGTGTTGTGGCCTTGTGGATTATTATTGGACACATTTCAGGAGGGACAGCCTTTATAGGATCCTTGCACGCTGATTTTGTGTGTTACCAGTTTTTGTAGTTCAGCGTGTCTGTTATTTTTTAGTCTTAAGGATGAATAAGAACTCCCATGTTGCTTGAAGATGATGGCTTTCTGGATTTCTCGCCTGTTTAGTCCATGGATCTTGGCTGTCTGAAGTTATTTATTTATTTGTAAATAATTTAGGTAGTTTGACACAATTAAGTGAAATATAGAGTTTGAAGGTCTTGCAATTCAAATACTGACAGAAAAAATGGAAACCCTAACTGAAAATATGATTTTGGATGAAGAAGGGTGAAATAAAAACTAAAAGGATCAGCAGTGCACCTCTGTTCTGTGGATGACAAAAAGTTAATTCAGCTGAAAGTTAAAGAAGCAACAGGAAGTTCAGAAGAAGTGAAATTTGTTTTTTGGCATACTTCTGGTCTGTTGGAATGATACATAGAAAAAATTACATGTAGCTGCAGCTAAAGATAGAGTTTCTGCATGCTCAGGCGGCAGTCTTGATGCCAATCAAGCAAGTGGTTGAAGTACAAAACAGAAGGCTAGGTGGTTGAGCAGAAAATGTTGATCAGCAGCTGGATGTAGTGCAAAGTAACGTTAAAAGAAAAAACTAAAACATGAGTGTTGGAATGACTAGAGAGACTGTAGTTATTGGAGTTTATGAAAACTAAGATTGTACAATAGATAGATTTTACAAATTGTCATTCAGCATTGAAAGTGTGTCAGTTGTCATTCAGTGTATCTGAGAAGTATTACAGCAAATCCAGTCATTTGGTGCAGTGAGTGAGTGCATATACAACAGACAGGTACTATGGTAACAACGGCAGCCAAAGAAAAAAATTACTGCAGTGGGCTGAATGATACATGTGAATCATGACACCATGACTGCATCTTTCCAACAGAGACTGCAGGTACTATAACAATAACATCAGCCACAGAGAACATTTACTAAAGTGGGCTGAATGATGCATGTTTCCAACAGAGACTGCAGGTATTTCAACAGTTATGGCAGCCAGGGACAGCATTTACTGCAGAGGGCCGAATAATACATGTGAATCATGAAAACATTTATGCATCTTTCCAACAGAGCTGCAGTTATGGAAGCTGTTAAGGAGTGTTAGAGATGCACATTGAAATATAGGCTGACATTCAATGCAGTGCTAAAAGAAGGAGCATGCACATTTGTTAGAGTGGATGTAGCAATGGCTAAGTTAATAAAGTTGCCAGTACATTCATTTCATGAAGTAATGGAGATTGGGTATATAGGAACTGTAACTACCAGTTATTGTGTGACTTTAGCGGAAGGAACAGTAGAAGTCAAATACAAAAAGAAGACTGGTTTCTGTTCTGTAATGCATATTGCTTTTTGAACATGAACTAATAAAATCAAAAAACATGTTGAAATGCTAGCTAACTGTGTTTCTGATGACTGATCGTTGCCGACTGGTGACCTTTCTATGACAAGATGAAGCCTAAAGACTTTACTACAGAAGTAAAAACAAAATGAACTGTCTTCTAGACTTATTTTAACAAGGTGAACAGTAATTCAAACGTTACCTCCTATTCATTTTCTTTCATTCATATTCAAATAATTTTCAGTTAGAGAGTTAAGCATGTTTGCATAACAAGCTATTGTTAAGCTAGTGCATAAGTGAAAACATCTTTAGTGTAGAACAAACTAGTTGATGTTTAACCTTAAATGAGATGCAAATCCGGTGCTTCAGTTGTTTTATGTTGTGAGCCTTGGTAGCAATGTTGGTGGTACAACAGGTAGCACACTTGCCTTTGGTACAGAAGGGTCTGTATTCAATTCCCACACAAGCTGAATTGAATGCTACTATTGCAGTGCTGCATTCCTGAGAGTGCCATCCTTCATATGAAATATTAAACTCAGGCCTGGTAGCTCAGGTGGATATAAACACCTATTGAAACAGTAGGGGAAAGCCTACAATGCAGATGCCAAATTTCCCCTAATGTTATAAATCATACCTCAAGTGTCTACTGAAAACAGGTTATTAGCCAAGTGGGACTAACCTGGTCAACAAAACGGATTAATAAAATTTAAATAAAATAACCATGATGATAGCAATGGTGCTGAATGCGGGGTCCTACATATATTACATTTATATTTGTTTGTTCAAGACTTAATGTAGCCTTGTACAGTGAAGCAGTTAATTTTTTTTTGTACTATAGCAAGATATAAGAAATTTCATGCAATTAGTACACTCAAATATTCAATGCGGTTATTCATCACTGTCTTAATAGGAGTTCTTATAGCTTAATGTTTAATAATTCAATGTTAAATATTAAAAATCTGCTACATAATGTTTGCACTGCATGTCCTATATGGGTAATATTGAAAAATGAACAATGGTATTTGATTTGTGCCATATATTTGCTTAAGTACAAGGCAGTGAAACAATTACTAGAATCTGGATATTATACAAATATGTACTGATTCAATCCCTCTATCATGAAACAGTTAGTTGATTTACTGTATGATATTAGCATGGTAGAACATTTTACATAATTTGACTGGCTACACTTTGGAAAACTTCATTTCTAACTAATAAAATGATTTATGATCTTTTAATCTGAGCATTTATAATAAAGGGTTTGATACGAGAATGTTAAATATGGGTTCAGGAACCTAGTCGGTGAGACATTTCCCTGTGGCACATTTGGTCGGGGACATATGGCTGAAGTAGTATTTAGCTGCACAGAAATATGGCTGTTGCAAATTCCCTGTGGGCAAATGGAAGCACACAATGCCACGACCATAGCTGTAATACCTTAGTGCATAGGGCAAAAGAAGCAATGAGTGTTCTGCTTAGGGTACAGTACATGCTTATGTAACGACATGTGGAAGTGTGCTATGGGATGGAGGAAATCCTGCTTGCTACTGTAGTCATATTTATGCTCCAATATGTATTTTAGGTAATGCTCCCTAGACAATGTGAAGGGGGTAGTGATCCACACACACCAATTATAAAGACACTGCCCACTGTACACTGCATTTATACTTCCACTAACATGCCCACTGGCCAGCCTGGTGCTGGTGCCTGCCATATTGTCTGCTGTCTTATGTAGTCTTGGGGCAATAAACATTATTTTCCAAAAGTGCATTTGGCTATTGAAGTTGTGGGCCTGGCACCGCATTCTTCTCTTTGCCCACAGGAAATTCACAACAGCCACATTTCTCTGCAGCTGAATGTCACTTCAGCCTTGTGCCCCAACCAAATGTGCCACTGGAAAATGTCTCACTCACAAAGAGTTTGAACCCATTAAATATTCTGAAATTATCAGTCTAATTTTAATTATGTACCTATTAAATGGGGCAAAGCAATTTTATCTAACCTTTGACCAAGAAGTTTAGCTTACTATATTTATTTTATTTTATATTTGTATTTTATTTTACATTTGTTTACTGGGATAGTCTGACTGGGCAGGGCTGACCATTTTCTGTGGACGCCTGGGGAGAAAAGCTCCATACAATATATCTATCCAAAAAACATGCAACAATTTAGAAAAAAGAAACATACAAAATTGTCAGAGAACCTTACAGTACATGAGCATTAGTAGTACAAGGAAGAAGTTCAGAATATTCAAAATATTACTGTCCATAGTTTGAATTATAAGGAATTATTTGTGTCTGAAGTCACAGGAGTACACTGTAGCAAATATAGTTATAGTTATAAATAGAGAGGAGATATGGAAATAGAGTGGGCTTGGAGGAGTTAGCTGGCATAAGAGCATGTACATATCCATGGTTTGGTGAGATAGGATCTTAGTTGATTTTTGAAGCTAAGTTTGTTTGTCTGTATCGATATTCCAAGTGGGGGGGGGGGGGGTGCTATATTCTGAAGGCAAAAATCAATATAATTTGAATATGGCACCAATGAGATAATGGCAGCTGTTAATATAACTGAAAATTGCAGTGGTGTGGAATGGTTGCATTTTACAATAAAAATAGAATAAAGATGGGAAACAATAGGATTGGAGGCAATTGTATAAAGTAAGCCATCTGGCTAGATATGGGAGGAAAAAAATTAGCAGGAAGGGCACAACAACGCTGAATAGCTATAGAATACTGAGTCTTACTGAAGAGAATACAGAATCTCCTGTATGACCTTGGTAGAAACTTACATGAATGAAGAGCTGGATTTAAGTAGTACCAAACTTAGTTTAAATGTCAAAATCAGAAAGGAAAAGCTAATACAGAAACGGATGTTGATTTAATACTGATGAGGTAATTAAAATGTGAGTAGTATAAAGAAACAGACTTGGTCATACTCTTGGTTACTATGTTGGGTGAACTAGGTAAAGCTTTTGATGAAAGCAGTGACATGATGGACAAAAAAGTTAATTTTTATGAATGGTGCAGTAAGAGTGAAAGGTGATATTTGAGTGATAAGAGATATGTTCTTGCTGCATCTCAGTATTTACTTGATAACAGATATTTGCAATTATCACTAGGATCACAAATAGATTACCATGTGCTTAACAGAAAGATGGAATAATCAATGCTTAAAGAAGAAGCATAGTTTAAAGATGGACTTGATGAGAGGATAGGATAGTGTTAGTAGCATTGTATCTAAGGGCAATATGTCAGGCATGATGTCCTGTAAAATGCTAAACTGCTTGGAAAATATAATGAAAAAAGTATCTGATATACATAAGCATCAGAATGCAATAGAGGCCTTGCTTAGAAAGAGCTATATGGAACTACTTAAGTCAAGGGCTTAAATATTTGTCATGATTTGTATACAGCAGAATAAAAATGCAAAAGTGGCAATATAGGGTACATGAAAATGTTTTCCTGATATAGCTTTGATAAATTGCATCCATTACTTGTGAAGTAATTGAAAAGGTACTGTGATATGATATACATTATGCTACATTGTAAAGGAAAATGCCCTGTAAAGAAGACTTACTAAAGAAAGTGCTGTGAATTCTGATAGCAATGAAAAAAGACGGTAGTGATAACATATACCATTGTGATAATTATTAATTATTACTACTGGTGAATTTTAAGAAAACAATTAATATCCGATGCAGACTATACACACTGGCTACATACATGTTCCTGAACAGTGATGTTATAAGATTAATAAAGTATGTTTTTTGAAGAAGAAAAAAAAAGATAGGACAAAAACTGAGATATCAAATTGTTGCATAGCTGAGAGCTATGACACAGGGGGTTGCTATAAAAAGGAGCATAGTGTAAAGAGATGAGTGCAACACCAAGGGGTTCAGTGTGGAGCCAAAAAACTCATTGTTGATGACACAGGTGTAGCAGTGCAAAATGGGTAGAGCAGTCCAAATGAAGATGTAGAAAGGATGTTTAAGTGGAAGGTGACAAGAGACTTTCATTCTGGCTAAGTGCTAATACTGCACGAAGGCCCCAACAATCCTTGTCTGAAGTATCACTTAGGGGAGTGGGCATGATGGCAACCGAGGAAGAAAGTAATTCAGATGTGTCGGTCACACCTTAACTAAACCCCCCCAAAAAAGATAAGAATCCAGTGTAGGCTACAAAAATAAATAGGTAATGCTCCAGCTCTAAGGAGCCCAGACTAGGCCTTAACCTGGGTACTCTCTGCAGTACTGGAAGCTATAAACTGGGAGGGGCATAAGACTGATGGCATGTATCCAGAAGAAAGTCTCCTGAAAGGTGTGACAGATGGGAGGAAAATAGACCATTATTACTCTTCTTACTAGAGACCAGAATAGAAAGGGGTACACGGTATGGGTGTTCAAAATCTTGTTAGGAAGGTATGAAGAGGGTTAGGGAAATTAAATCACATTTCGTAAACTGGGGAAAGATTGCTAGGAACACCATCCCTTTTCATGAGCGACCTGAGAGCAGTGTCTGGTAAAGTGACTGGTACAGAATCAATGTCTATAGCGGCTTAAAGTCTTGCACCTCTGTTCCATGCTGCTCAGCTATGCTAGATTTGCTACTCACCATGTTAAATACATTTAAATGTCAGTCTAGATAAGCGTATGACTTCACTCAGTCATCAAGGAAGTAGAATGTACTGGAAGCATGAGATCACCTAGAAGTTTAGTACAGGGTTATTTGCACCTTAATATACAGAGTCAGGGGTAAGGCAAAATTCATCTTTGTGAATGAGTTGGCTTGATGGTGCCCTACTGGGTGCTGTTTAAGACTGACATCTGAAGGAATATAAAAAGTTTTACAGATTATAACTGAGCCATCAAGACACATGGCTTTGTTCAATGTCTTGAGATTTATTGTAACTTAAATGGTAAATATTGCTCGGTTTTAGATTTTACAGTACAAATCATTATGTATTTATTTTGACAATGCAAAAATGTCTTACTGTTATTCTCTGAAATGAATTATATTAAATTTTTCAGTGCTCACTATTAAGCCCCCTAACACTATGTGCCCGAGGTGAATGTCCACTTTTCCCATCCTTGCTACTCTACTGCCCTGACCCTAACCTCTTCTCCAACTCACTAAACATAAATTCCCTGATCATTACCTAACCATAAAACTCTCCACTTACGCTTTAAACTTAAACTCTACCCATGTCACTAAACCTAAATTCTCCAATTGCATCTAACCCTAAAACTTCCTTCCTGTTTTCTAAATTTAAATTCCTCTCCCAGTTGCTGCATAAAATCCTAACAATTAAACTCCCACCCCTCTCAGTCCCTCTCCACTGCTGCTGCAGCACTTAATTTACTCAAATCAAAGATGGGCTCAAGTGGCAATGGGCAGTTCTACTCTCATTGCAGTGCACCTTGTCCGAACACATATTCCAGCTCAAGAACAAGCTGCAACTCACATGAGTCCATGGCTGTCACACAAGCAGCTGCACCAGACCACACACACTTTGACTAGTGCAAGTTACTAGGTGGTGCACATATTCAGTAAGCTGACAAGCTTATCTAAAGAAAAAAAGCCAAGCAGAAATTTGGATAAAAAAAAGCAATGTGACAAAAAATATAATCCCCTAAAATGAAAAAAGTATTAAATGTATCCGTTTTAATTAAATTTCCGTACATCTTGTAATACAAAATTAATATTTTAAACTGTAAAAAGTGTAGATAGTGGTAAAGGTTGAGCAAACTTGATGAATAATATAATTATTTTAAACTTAAAAATTGTTAAAAAAACATGTATAATGCTTATCTGTTAGTCAACAGTGTAGTATACTCCTAACCCGAAGGATTGTGCCCCACCACCACCGCCGCCTTTGGTTCTGAAGTGATTTTCAGCTAAAGCTCAAATCAACCCTTGGAATTCTCAACTTGTAAGCACAAGCCTTCTAGTAGAATGAATTATTAGTTTGTTCGGGCCATCCACAAGCCTCAGGATTGAACCCCCACCACCACTGCTTTTGGTTCTGAAGCAATTTTCAGCTACAGCTAAAATCAGCCCTGGGAATTCTCAACTTGTAAACACAAGCCAATTTTCAGCTAAAGCTCAAATCAGCCCTGGGAATTCTCAACTTGTAAACAGAAGCCTTCCAGTCAAATTAATTATTTTGCTCGGGCCATCCACAAGCCTCGATATTGCGCCACCCCCCCACCGCCTTTGGTTCTGAAGCAATGTTCAGTTAAAGCTCAAATCAGCCCTGGGAATTCTCACCTTGTAAACACAAGTCTTCCAGCAGAATTAATTATTAGGTGAATGTCATTGAATTTGTTTTTAACATTTTCTCGTAGTTTGTGACCATTTTTGTGAGGTGAGCACAGCTGCATTGAGCTCCATTCAGCTTCTAACTTGGAGAGCTTTAATGAAATTGACCACTCGGTAGGAACTTACTCTCCTAATCCACCCTTCTTACCATAGCTAGGTGGAAGTTTTAGTTAAAGCATACTCCCCATTCTATAGTTCCAACTTCCACTCCTTCCTAGGGAAGCTAACCACAGATTAATTATTACTGAGTCTTACCTTACCTTATCTTTAGGCTAAGCTACCTTCTTGCTCAGTCAATCTCTTGCTGTTACTAATAGGTTTCTGCAGCTTTAGGTTCTCTTGCTCTAGCCCAAACAGGTGAGCTCCAGAGTCTAAGGATAAAACTATTCCAAAACAAACCTTTAGTTCAGTCCCAATTCCCTTAGCTCTACTCACCCTTAAAGAGCTTGCTAGCAACATTTGGTTTCTGTAAGCTGAAATGCTATAACATAATATATTGTCTTACTTACATTTCCTGGCTCCTGATTGTTTTTTTTTTTCTTTTCTATTTGGAATCCCTCCTGCAGGGGTTGCTCTGCAACTAGTTCTAACCATCCAATCTCAGTGATACTTGCTAGTGCCCTCCCCTGAGCCATTCTCATAGGAGACTATATCAATACCCACTCCTTTGGGAGCCATCTTTAAAGTGTAGTGTAGTCTCAACCTGAAGGAGCTTCCCTTCGTCTACTGTCTGTACTCACTGTAAGTTTTTGTTTTTATATGTGTATGCCTTTTTAGCATTGTCTGTTTGCTGTCATAATTTACAGGGATTTATATTAGTGCTACATGTATTACTGCTATTTAGAGTGTATAGTCTGACAAAACTGTAATGCCTTTTTTTTTTTTTTTACTGCTCATTGTATATGTAGAGCTTGGTGATTATTCCAGTGTGTATATGCTTGCTTACATATCTAAACTTACCTAGGAAGCTAGACTGGCTTCATAGACAATTCCTTTTTGATATCTGCTTCACTGTAGTTGTATTTAGTATTAATAAGGAGAAACATACAGTTGTTGTTTGTTTTATACACAAACAGCAAAAACACAGAATTTGTTACGAATTCTAGCCAATATCTTACCTAACTACAGTTCTAATTGGTATTGGTTAGCAGAAACATACCTGCTATCAGTAAGGGGAAACATACAATTTGGTTTATTTGGTATCTGGTATTTGAAAAGCTGAAACAGTATTTGTTACCTAACTAGAGTTTCCATTGTATCAGTTAGCAGAAACATATAGTAAGGAGAAACATACAGTTTATTTGGTATCTGAAATCAGAAACAGTGTTGGTTGCAAACTCTCCTCTGCATCTCAACTAACTACATTTCTAACTGGTTTTGTAAGCAGAAGCATACTTGGTATTTGTAAGCAGAAACATACAGTTGTTTGTCTGGTATTTGAGAAGCAGAAACACAACACTGCGTTACACATTCTAGCCAGTATCTTACCTAACTAACTACGGTGCTACTTTAACCTCTTAGACATAGTACGTTGTTAAATTTGTCTGTAATGATCTGCTTAGGCACCGTTTCTTATTCTTTGTAATTATTTACTCTTCCCCAGACATTTAATCTATGTACCTACTTATTGTACCAACTCTCTGTATTCTGATAATCCTTCCATCACTCTCTGACTAATATCTTCTACTCTCCTAATTGTCTCCATTTCTCCTAGAACTGTACTACTCTCTTTCTGCTCACACTCTCTTTTTTTCTCTTTTTGCAGTTTGCTCGGGCCATCCACAAGACTTGGGATTGCGCCCTTTCCCCCACGACCACCACCACCGCCTTTGGTTCTGAAGCAATTTTCAGCTAAAGCTCAAATCAGCCCTGGGAATTCTCAACTTGTAAACACAAGCCTTCCAGTAGAATTAATTATTAGGTGACTGTCATTGAATTTGTTTTTAACATTTTCTCATACTTTGAGACCATCATTGTGAGGTGAACACAACTGCATTGAGCTCCATTCAGCTTCTAACTTGGAGAGCTATAATGAAGTTGGCCACTTGGTAGGAACATGTTCTCCTAATCCACCCTTCTTACCATAGCTGGGTGGAATTTTTAGTTAAACCATACTCCCCATTCTATAGTTCCAACTTCCCACTCCCTCCTAGGGAAGCTAACCACAGATTAATTATTATTGAGTCTTACCTTATCTTTAGGCTAAGATACCTTCTTGCTCAGTCAATCTCTTGCTGTTACTGATAGGTTTTTGCAGCTTTAGGTTCTCTTGCTCTAGCCCGCTCCATTCGCCCTTTGGGCTCACTCCGCTCCCCTCCCTGCTCCCAAATCTCACCCTCCCCAGTACTCCTACACTTATAGCCCATATATCCCCACCCCCCACCACAACAGCCTATTACCATCCCTCAGTCATCAAACCCACTCCCACTCCACACCCTCCACCTCACAACAACCTCCTCTATACACCCCACCCACACCATGCAAGGCACACTAGGACTACTACTACTACTAACTCTCACCACTCTAGCTTACACCACATCCATACACTCTAACATACCAACAAACACTACTTACCACATAACACACCTGCACACCCACAACCTCACACAAATATAGTAATATGCTCCACACTATTTAACAACAACTCATTACTCTACATACACAAAACAGCAACCATACTACCTCACAAAAGGTTAATAGGACCCAAAAACACATAGATATAGCCTATGCCATAAAGCTCACACTATTACTCAGAAAATGGCTACTTATCTCAGGGGACATACACCCCAACCCAGGTCCAAGCAACCCAATCCTATCCCAGAAACACAAGTCAGACCTACTTATTATCAATATAAACAGACATAGCATATCCAACAAACTGCATGACTTTCACGCATTCATATCCCACTACTCTCCAGACATACTAACCGTTACAGAGACCTGGCTAAAACCTGCCACACAAAATGAAGAAATTCTTCCCCCAGGCTATAACATCCTAAGGCAAGATAGAGGTACCAAAAAGGGAGGTGGATTTGCAATCTTATTTAAAAATACACTCAACCTCCAACTACTAAAAACTCCACTTCCCAAATTCCAGAATGCAGAGACATTAGGCTCCATTACGTCCCTTAAAAACAAAAAGAGAATCAACATCCACTGTAGTTATACTCCTCCAGGAAATAACTCACCTATAATAGAAGAGATACTACAATGGGCCACAATCAACCTACCCCAAGAAACCATCCTGCTATCAACATCCTCTGTAGTTATATTCATCCAGGAAATAACTCACCTATAATAGAAGAGATACTACAATGGGCCACAATCAACCTACCCCAAGAAACCATCCTGCTATCAACATCCTCTGTAGTTATATTCATCCAGGAAATAACTCACCTATAATAGAAGAGATACTACAATGGGCCACAATCAACCTACCCCAAGAAACCATCCTGCTATCAACATCCTCTGTAGTTATATTCCTCCAGGAAATAACTCACCTATAATAGAAGAGATACTACAATGGGCCACAATCAACCTACCCCAAGAAACCATCCTGCTATCAACATCCTCTGTAGTTATATTCATCCAGGAAATAACTCACCTATAATAGAAGAGATACTACAATGGGCCACAATCAACCTACCCCAAGAAACCATCCTGCTATCAACATCCTCTGTAGTTATATTCCTCCAGGAAATAACTCACCTATAATAGAAGAGATACTACAATGGGCCACAATCAACCTACCCCAAGAAACCATCCTGCTATCAACATCCTCTGTAGTTATATTCCTCCAGGAAATAACTCACCTATAATAGAAGAGATACTACAATGGGCCACAATCAACCTACCCCAAGAAACCATCCTGCTATCAACATCCTCTGTAGTTATATTCCTCCAGGAAATAACTCACCTATAATAGAAGAGATACTACAATGGGCCACAATCAACCTACCCCAAGAAACCATCCTGCTATCAACATCCTCTGTAGTTATATTCCTCCAGGAAATAACTCACCTATAATAGAAGAGATACTACAATGGGCCACAATCAACCTACCCCAAGAAACCATCCTGCTATCAACATCCTCTGTAGTTATATTCCTCCAGGAAATAACTCACCTATAATAGAAGAGATACTACAGTGGGCCACAATCAACCTACCCAAGAAACCATCCTGCTATCAACATCCTCTGTAGTTACATTCCTCCAGGAAATAACTCACCTATAATAGAAGAGATACTACAATGGGCCACAATCAACCTACCCAAGAAACCATCCTGCTATCAACATCCTCTGTAGTTATATTCCTCCAGGAAATAACTCACCTATAATAGAAGAGATACTACAATGGGCCACAATCAACCTACCCCAAGAAACCATCCTGCTATCAACATCCTCTGTAGTTATATTCCTCCAGGAAATAACTCACCTATAATAGAAGAGATACTACAATGGGCCACAATCAACCTACCCCAAGAAACCATCCTGCTATCAACATCCTCTGTAGTTATATTCCTCCAGGAAATAACTCACCTATAATAGAAGAGATACTACAGTGGGCCACAATCAACCTACCCCAAGAAACCATCCTGCTATCAACATCCTCTGTAGTTACATACCTCCAGGAAATAACTCACCTATAATAGAAGAGATACTACAGTGGGCCACAATCAACCTACCCAAGAAACCATCCTGCTATCAACATCCTCTGTAGTTACATTCCTCCAGGAAATAACTCACCTATAACAGAAGAGATACTACAATGGGCCACAATCAACCTACCCAAGAAACCATCCTGCTATCAACATCCTCTGTAGTTATATTCCTCCAGGAAATAACTCACCTATAATAGAAGGGATCCTACAATGGGCCGCAATCAACCTACCCCAAACACCATCCTGCTATCAACATCCTCTGTAGTTATATTCCTCCAGGAAATAACTCACCTATAATAGAAGAGATACTACAATGGGCCACAATCAACCTACCCCAAGAAACCATCCTGCTATCAACATCCTCTGTAGTTATATTCCTCCTAACTCACCTATAATAGAAGAGATACTACAATGGGCCACAATCAACCTACCCCAAGAAACCATCCTGCTATCAACATCCTCTGTAGTTATATTCCTCCAGGAAATAACTCACCTATAATAGAAGAGATACTACAATGGGCCACAATCAACCTACCCCAAGAAACCATCCTGCTATCAACATCCTCTGTAGTTATATTCCTCCAGGAAATAACTCACCTCTAATAGAAGAGATACTACAGTGGGCCACAATCAACCGACCCCAAGAAACCATCCTGCTATCAACATCCTCTGTAGTTATATTCCTCCAGGAAATAACTCACCTATAATAGAAGAGATACTACAATGGGCCACAATCAACCTACCCCAAGAAACCATCCTGCTATCAACATCCTCTGTAGTTACATACCTCCAGGAAATAACTCACCTATAATAGAAGAGATACTACAGTGGGCCACAATCAACCTACCCCAAGAAACCATCCTGCTATCAACATCCTCTGTAGTTATATTCCTCCAGGAAATAACTCACCTGTAATAGAAGAGATACTACAATGGGCCACAATCAACCTACCCCAAGAAACCATCCTGCTATCAACATCCTCTGTAGTTATATTCCTCCAGGAAATAACTCACCTATAATAGAAGAGATACTACAATGGGCCACAATCAACCTACCCCAAGAAACCATCCTGCTATCAACATCCTCTGTAGTTACATACCTCCAGGAAATAACTCACCTATAATAGAAGAGATACTACAGTGGGCCACAATCAACCTACCCCAAGAAACCATCCTGCTATCAACATCCTCTGTAGTTACATTCCTCCAGGAAATAACTCACCTATAATAGAAGAGATACTACAATGGGCCGCAATCAACCTACCCAAGAAACCATCCTGCTATCAACATCCTCTGTAGTTACATTCCTCCAGGAAATAACTCACCTGTAATAGAAGGGATACTACAATGGGCCACAATCAACCTACCCCAAGAAACCATCCTGCTATCAACATCCTCTGTAGTTATATTCCTCCAGGAAATAACTCACCTATAATAGAAGCGATACTACAGTGGGCCACAATCAACCTACCCCAAGAAACCATCCTGCTATCAAAATCCTCTGTAGTTATATTTCTCCAGGAAATAACTCACCTATAATAGAAGAGATACTACAGTGGGCCACAATCAACCTACCCCAAGAAACCATCCTGCTATCAACATCCTCTATAGTTATATTCCTCCAGGAAATAACTCACCTATAATAGAAGAGATACTACAATGGGCCATAATCAACCTACCCCAAGAAACCATCCTGCTATCAACATCCTCTGTAGTTATATTCCTCCAGGAAATAACTCAGCTATAATAGAAGAGATACTACAATGGGTCATAATCAACCTACCACATGAAACCATCCTGATATCAACATCCTCTGTAGTTATATTCTTCCAGGAAATAACTCACCTATAATAGAAGAGATACTACAATGGGCCACAATCAACCTACCCCAAGAAACCATCCTGCTATCAACATCCTCTAGTTATATTACCGTAAAATCAAATGATGGCACAATAATCTCCCCTGACCCATCTACAAAACTATTAGGTGTCATCATAGACAATAATCTCAAATTTGACCTACATGTTAACCAAACTATCAAAACCATCAATAAAAAACTAGGGTCACTTTACAGAATAAAAGCCTTCCTAAACCCTCCAGCTAAAATTGCCATAGCTCGCTCTCACCTTCTTTCAACCCTTCTGTATGCATCGCCTCTACTCCAATTTGAACAAGACTGTCCTTAACAAACTCTGAATTTGCTACAACCACATTGCCAGGTTTGCCACTGGGCTGCCTTTTAGGACACATCATTGCATCAATCTAAATCAGCTTGGTTGGCTTGAACTACCTAGCCTAATCCAGTATAACCAACTGATTATGGCCTATAAAATCCTCTATAATCCGGACAATACTCCTGCACATAAAAATATTATCAACCCTATAACAATCCTAGACCGAGATCCTCTAACAAACTACTAATTCAGACTAGCAAAATTAATAACACAGCCGGTGATTCTCTCTTTGAAAACTCTGTAAGTAGATCCTGGAACTCTCTTCCAGCTGATATTACCTTACTTTCCACCTTAGGTCAATTTAAAACTAGACTCAAACAACATTTGTCACTTAACTGGCTATGTCAATGTATCAAGCCAGGCTAACTCGAATGTGTAAAATCTGTTAACCAGTTTACTGTGTAATTTAATTTAATCCTGACTTGTGCTCAGGACTAACTGTAACCTGTGGAATTTGTTTAACTTGCTTACTTATGTAATCTCTGTAAATAGTCTGTTTGTAATATGTAATGCTGGTATTATGTAATGCTGTATCTGCTTACCCTTGGAGCTTTTCTCCCCGGGCCTCCGCTGAAAATGGACATGCATCCAGTCGGACTATCCCGGTCAACAAATGTAAAATAAAATAAAAAAAAATAAATAAATATTCTTCCAGGAAATAACTCACCTATAATAGAAGAGATACTATAATAGGCCACAATCAACCTACCCCAAGAAACCATCCTGCTAGGTTACCTAAACTTAGACTGGCTAGCCTGCAACTGCAATAACCCCTCAAACCATGTTAACTTATTTGCATTCTCACAACTAATCCAAGAACCCACCAGAGTAGACAAAAAATCCAATAGAACCTCCATTCCAGATTGGTCACTAGTTAATATTCCCACAGAAAATTATCATGTGGGCTGCTTACCTGATACACTGAATGACCACTGCCCCACATTCCTCCTTCGTAAACAGGCAAAAATACCCAAACCCATGCTATTCAAGGAGACTAGGGATGAGCCCAAAGTCAATCCACAAGCTCTTAACAGTATGCTCCAGCAACAGGACTGGAATCCACTAAAAACTCTACCTTTAGACAAGGCAGTTATTTTTTTTTAATACTACTATTATGAATGTACTAAATATACTAGCTCCCATCAGGAAATTCAGGACTAAAATTAACTATGCCCCATGGCTAAATAGGACAACAAAAGCCTTAATAAAAGCCAGAGACAATGCCTGGAAAAGCTGGAAAAAGAATAACACTATCCAAGACAGACAGAAATATCAAGAACTATGAAATAAGGCCAAAACCCAAACAAAAGTAGATAAAAAGAAATACTTCTTAGACATCCACTCTAGAAACCCTCAAAAGTTCTGGCAGGCCATCAATACCCTTCTAAAACTGGGCAAAACTACCACCCAATCTCCCAACAACTCTGATAATGATAGCATAGCTTCAGAATTCAACCATCACTTCACAGAATCTATCCTCACACTATCTATCCAACAAGAACACCAAAACCACCCCAGCTGTAGAATAAACTAACATACCCACCTTCACACTCACCTGTCCCAACCTCTTTGGTTAAAAAGCTACTCTCTAAACTGTAACCCACCAGAATCGCAGCAGATGGTTTACATACAAATTTTCTAAAATTAGCTGCAGAATCACTAGCCTACCATGTCTCATTTCTTATAAACCGCTCTATACAAGACACCTACGTACCCCATCTATGGAAAGTGTCACATATAATTCCCCATCACAAAGGTGGAAACTCCTATGAACTATCAAACTACTGGCCAATTGCTATCTTGTCCCCCCTTTCCAAGCTTCTGGAGAAATGTATTCACACCCAGATAATGCACTTCTCATCTTCACAAAACCTCCTCTCCCCCACATAACATGGTTTCTGCCCAAACCATAGCATAACCACTGATCTACTCTCCTTTACCAATCAGATTAACCATCTAAGAAACAACAACAAATTCATCTCAGCCATATTCCTAGATCTATCAAAAGCATTTGATATGGTCTCCCACAAACTACTCTTAGACACTCTGTCAACCTCATCCATTGCCCCGCCTACTACTTCATGGTATAGAAGCTATCTCTCTGACAGAAAACAATCAGTCAAATGGGAAAGTACACTATCTCCTCTATTACCAACTACTATAGGCGTCCCACAAGGATCAATACTGGGTCCTCTACTATTCAACATTTTCACTAACAAACTACATACTTCCACCCTACATGCATCACTTATGCAGTACACAGATGACTCCACCCTAATCTGCTCATCCCCATCCATAACCACTCTTCAAAAGCTCTCCCAAGAATCCTTCTGCTCTGTGGAACAATGGATTACTGCAATCCAACTCATTCTAAACCCCAGCAAGACCAAATTACTCCTTTTTACCCCCAATAAATCCAAATCCACACCTCCTACCTTCACTATCACCACCAAAAATGGGACCACAATCTCCCCTCCCCTCACACTAAGCTGCTGAGGGTTGAAATAGATAGCGATCTAAACTTTAATGTCAATATCTCACAAACCATCACAAAGGTACATAAGAAACTAGGAACCCCCTACAAACACAAACAATTCCTATCAGACCAAGATAGAATCTCCTTAGCCCAAACCCACCTCTTGTCTACCCTAATGTATGCATCACCAATCTTAATTCATATCAGGAAAACAGACCTAAACAAATGAGTCATGTTACAATACAATTGCAAAATTCGCTATCAACTCCACTTTTAGAAGTCATCACTGTGTTGCCCTGAAGCAACTACAGTGGTTAGAACTCTCTCAACTAATTAGCTATCACCAGTTAGTCCTCAACTTCAACATAATAAGGAACCCTCTGAAAACCGCAGCCCTAAACCGACTTCTGCAAATCGCCCTCTATGCTCATCCAACAAAACCCTGCTCTGAATAACCAAAGCCAATAACACTGCAGGGAAAAGTCTGTTCTCCCACACCATTGCTAGGGAATGGAATAACCTCCCCCAAAGTATCTCCTCTGCACCATCCATCTCACTTTTCAAGAAATCACTAAAGTCACACCTCTTGCAAACATGGCTTTGTCCCTGTATTACATAAAATATTTTCTGCTCTCCTCCTAACTTGCCACACCTCATCTCCTCTGCTTACCTCAGCTATTCTGTACTTCCTATCAGGAACTACTATCTACAAACTATTTCTCATGCTATGACATATCTCCCAAACAGCATTATTTTTCAGATTCTATTACTTCATTTTTATGCTTTGTACTACCAATAGGGAATTCAAAGTTTTGCTATCTATATACCAAGCTTCCTCAAATCAAATTTAAGGTATGAAAAATCTCCTAGACTGTATATATGCCACTGTATAGAAATTTTCTGTCATTCATTGATTGTGTTGTCATATAAAAAAATGGAGCTCTGATTGTATATATGCCTCTGTACAGAAATTCTTTTGTCATTTGTTGTACTTGTACCATTATGTTATGGAGCTTTTCTCCTCGGGCCTCCACTGTAAATGGACCTTGTTCCAGTCGGACTTTCCCAGTAAACAAATGTAAAATAAAATAAACATATATATTATGGTTTTAAGAGCCATAGCCCATCAGAGGATATATAGGTGTGACAGTCTGTTTTAAGTTAGTATCTTGAACATCTTGGTTTGTGACTCCATTCTTCTATCACTCAAGGGTTTTTGCTAGTTTCATCATGAAATTTTGACAGGTATTACTTTTTACTTCTGTTTAATTTCCTGTTCTTTTTTCTTTTTATTTTATCATCTTGTTTACCATTGAAAGTACAGTGGTAGGATAATAAGCACTTTTATAAACTTAGGCTGAAGATGAAATAATTTGTAGTTAAAATACATGATGTCTGATGAATAGAGTATCTCCTAATGTTGTATGATTGCGAATTTATAATTAATCATGATGTTTCTTGTTTCAAATGTATTAGTGTAAGACTAGTATTTAAATTGGTGTGGAAGTAGATGCATAACTTGGTATAAACTACAGTTGGAAATGCTTACTGTTTACCATTATGTGTTGCATTTTTAACAAATAGACTTTACATATTTGATCGGTGCTGAACAGTCCAAAAACATGCAGAAGTTCAAAAATTACCATGACAAAGTACTGTATTTTTACACTCTAGCACACACTTGTTTTTACATCAAGAGGTCAGTGGATTTTCTATTTAGTGCACTGGGAGGTATTCTGGTCTGTTTGGTTGGGGAAACACTTGAGATTTCTGCACGTAGTTTTATTGGCTGGAAGGCTTATTAATCAGCTTATTTTGTTTTTAGTACCTTTATAAATTCTGTATGGTTGAGTGGCTCTTGACTCATTTATACAAAGCAAAGTAATGTTATTGAATAATCACACTTTTATAAGCTGTTTTAAAGTACACAGCTGTATCAGTATCTTTAAGTTTGTCTGTGGTAGCATTTTGTATCTTTTAAGTTTGTTTGTGGTAGCATTTCACTCCGGACACTCCTTTACTGTGCTTTTAAATTAGGAGGACTGGGATTATTTATCTAGTGGCAGTAGGTGTTTACCTGTTCTGCCTAAGCTAGGAAGCCCACAAAAGGGCTCAAAGTATTTTTTGCACTTCTCTTATCTACTGCAGCTGTAGTTTATCCATTTACAAAAAAAACTGTATTAACTGCTGTTGCTTTAAATAGTTAATTGCACTGTATTACATTGTATCTATGTATGTGTGGTCTTTTTACACTTGGGCTCCAAACCAGCTATTCCACATTAAGAAGGTGTTTTTTATGAATGCTTGCAGCAGAAGTGTGCTAATCTAACCTGTCTGTGTTGAGGATTGTTCATGGAAGGCTTACTATGTGTTTTTCTGGTTGATAGCTTAAAACTTGTTTCTTTTTGGTCGTATTTAAGCCTCACATTTGCATGATGCTGCTCTTCATGCAGCAGTGGCTAGCAGTGCCCTGTATAAATGCAAAAACCTAGAAGCTTAGTTTTTCTCTAAACAGCTGTCAGTGAAACCCTTCCAAGCTTGTTTGCTGCTCTTGGAGCAACTCAGTTGCACACTGAGCAGTGTTGCCTTATTGATCAACCTTAGCCTACACAAAGTATAGGTCCTTCTTTTAGTCTTGGCACTACCACCACAGCCCTGTCAAATTAACCCATTCCCTTCCCTAATAAAACATACAGTAAGAGCCTCTCATGGATGGGCAGTTTTCCATTATCTCTCTTACCAGACTGGTAGACATGGGCATCCTGAGGCAAAGTAACAATTGTCTCATGGATACTTGCAACCACTTACTCATGAAAGAAACAAATACTTTATGTGAGAGAGGTCTCACATAAGGACAAACTGAATGTCAAACAGGTTGTCATTACACACACACACTTCCCACACTAAATAAGGACGTGACACATAAACCCACATATGTGAAGGTACCCCCTAATAACTTACCAAAAGATCAGAGGCCTCTAAAACAGAAACCACTTACACACATAACAATGCAAAAAACAACCACAACACATAACACACACACCAGTGTCTCAACAAATAACCCCATAAGGCGTAACACCACAAAACCTAATATACTGGTTATAGCTGACTCCATTGTGAGACACAAGGATGTTTCCCTCACCAGGCCAGATAAGGAGTAGGTTTTGGTTAGCTGTCTGTCAGGTACCAGGATCCATCAAGTCACTCAAACACTCAGGTCACTCGTCCACAAGTACCAGTATGACCCTCTCATAGCCCATGTGGAGGTGAATGACTTGAGATGTACTTCACTGGACTATACATTACTGAGCTTTCAGATTATGTGTCACAGGCAGGTATAAACCTCCCTTTAATAGCATTCTACCTTCTCCAAAGAAGACACCACAATACAAACAAAAAAGGATTGATTTTAACTGTTGTCAGTCTAAAGGGATCCAGTATCTGTCAGCCTGGGAAGACTTGGTCAACAGATCATGTTTCTTTGCCAGGGATAGTCTGTATCTGTCTCCTCTAGGCTTTTGGATACTGCAAAGGCATTAACCACCTTTATTGTGCCTTTTTAGGCAGTGTCAAAATAACCAACCTTCAAACCTAACAAAATCCTCTCTAGATAAAATTAAGGTACTGCTGCTAGGAGTCTAAACAAGAAACTGTACTCCCTGGAAACACTCCTCACTTTGGAAGATGCTGTCATCTGGCAGTCAATGAGACATAGTTCAAAGGCATGGAAACTACCCCGGCTGTGCAGAGCTACAATGCCTTACATATGTTATGACCACAAACTGAGCATAAAAGAACCGAAGGAGGAGGTGTATCCATATTCCTTAAGGGTAAGTACACCTTGAGACTGGTCAAACAGTATGACTCTCTTAAGCTGTTTCATGTCCAATTCACTATAGGCAAAGCCCCCTACCACATCATAGCTAGCTATAGGTCCCCCACCATGAAACAGGAAAAGCATACCACATCCATATGCTTACTGGAGTCACTTGCCATACAGCCCAACACCTTACTGATTACTGATTTTTATTATCCTACCATTGACTGGAAAACATACACAGCCACAAACATGCTGTCTCAGAGGTTCTTGGACTTTGTCAGTGCAAATGCTTTGGAACAGCTAGTCAGCACACCCGCAAGGGGATCAAATGTCCTGGGTATAGTACTCACTAACATGAGATATCATTGCCCCCCCCCCCCATGTGATGTCCTCTCTTGTAAGATCAGACCATAAATCAGTCTTTTTCTTTGTAATTATATGACCAGATACCCCATCAAGCTCAAAAATGCTTAAGAATTTTTCAAAGACAAATTAACTTCTACTAAGTGATGGTATAAGACGTTTTAAAGCCCCCTCAAAAGCAAATAACATGGACCGCTATGCAGATGTGTACACCAATGCCCTGTATATCCACTTAAGCAGTTGTATAGAATCCTCTGTACCTGGCTGAATTAAAACCAGGTCTTGCTGAAAAAAACAAACCACCATGGTGGACTCCTAGTATGAACAGGCTATACAGCAACAGAAAGAAACTAATGCAGAAAAATAAATCCCTCTCTAGCTTAAGCATACAAATTAGAGATCATGCACAAAGCTAATTACAAAGCAAAAATAGCCTCCCCAGCTAAGGATAACCACAAGGCATTCTTTAACTATGTCTGAAATCTGAAAGGGCATACCCAGCTATGCGCTGAACTGGTTGTGGATGGTACCACACATACTCAACCAGCAGTAATAGCCAACCTGGTAGCTGACAGATTTGGAGCAAACTTCACACACCCCCATCCCTTCTAGTCATCCTGCAAAGTATACCTGCCACCATTCCTCAGCCTGTTATCTTAAAAGAGCAGGTCTTCTCAGCACTCTCCAATGCCAAAACTATGGCATCAATGGGACCATACAACATCCCAGGTTGCCTTTTAAACAACCTAAAACATGAACTAGCAGACCGACTAGGATCTATGTTTAACTACAGCATGTGAACTGGCTATGTTCCAGGAGAATGGAGGACAGGAACAGTAAACCCTCTGCACAAAGGGGGACCATCAACCAATCCTGTGAATTATAGGCCTATAAGAATCAGTATGGACTTTATTAACAAGGACATAGGTAATCTCCAAACTCTGGATCCAACCAAGTTCGGATTCATTAAAGGTAGATCATGCCTGTTAAACATGGTTGACATCTTTGAGAAAGTCACCAAGGCCCTGGATGAGGGAAAGACAGTGCATACTGTCTATCTTAACCTAGCCAAGGCATTGACACAATCCCCAACTCAGTTATCACTCTCCCAACTGGGAATTAACTCCTATATTACCAGATGGGTAGCCAAATGGCTCACCAACAGGGCATATACTGTCAAGGTGGATCACTTCAGCTCTAACAAAAGACCAGTTACTTGTGGCATACCACATGGTTCTGTGCTAGGACGCATACTGGTGAAATTTATTTCTCAGAAGTCCAGACAAACTTGGATGACCTGTAGCTGACCAAGTTCTCTGACAACTGCAAATTGGGAGCAATTATTGAGTCTTCCAACAATGTTAATATACTGCAGACAGGGTTAATGCAGACAAATGATTAGTGCCCAAGCCATGGATTAAATCTAAATGCAAAAAAAATGCATTATTAATCCCATAGACCCAGTGGTATATGATGTGGGTACTAATGTTGATAGCAATCTGAACTTTGACTACCACATATCCACAGTACTAAGGAAATCCTTCTATGTGGTACATCTTGTAAATAAAGGTATCACATCTAGATCTAAGAATGTTATAATTCCATTATACTCTGCCCTCCAGACCAATAATTGAGTATAATGCTCCCGTTTGCATGTACCTCACCAGATACCTGCAACAACCTCAGAGGTTTCTCAGCTAGAAATTACAGAGTACACAAAACAAGTGTTACATGGAAAGACTGAAAGCCCTGTCACTGTATTCTCTCTCTCTTACAGGTTGCTAAAGGGTGACCTGTGCCTGGATTACAGGGCAGTTTCTCACCCGGCTCAGATGGAAATACTATAAATTCATCAATCAAACTGCAGGAGGGTCACTTGTTCCAAGGATCTTAACCTAATCTTTGACATTAACAGGTCATGCTGGAGAGATATTTACATCTCCCAGAGACTGCCACTTCTCTGGAACAAGCTTTCAATTCACATGAAACAGAGCTCCTCCCTGACCCTCTTTAATAGCAACCTAGATCAATGGATGTGTGACTGCAGATTCACTCATGGAGGGGCACCCATGTCCCTCCTGGACAGAGGAAGTCAGTGTTAACTACCAAAGACCCTTTTTAGGCAAGGTTCAAATGAAAAATTCACCACCGTAACAGGAACAGGCAGGCAAAATCTGAGGGTGATGCTACTCAATGCTAGAAGTCTAAATCTCAAAATACACTCACTTGAGGCACTCCTTAAAATGGAGAACATCGATATCTGTGCAGTGACTAAGACCTGGTTCAAGGCTCCAGGGAGCACCTCTGCACTACCAGGCTATAACTCATACCGCACCTTTTGGCCATGTAACCCGGACCGGAACAACAAAGGCGGAGATGTATCCATATTCATTAAGGATATCCACACCTCCAGGCTAGCTGCTCAACATAATGCAGCCAAGGTTATCCAAGTGCAACTAACTCTGGGCAAAACTTCAATCCAAATTGTAGCTTGCTACAGATCACCCACCATGCCCCAGGATTCCCACTCCTCTTTTCTTGATGTACTGGAAAATATTAGGGTTCAACCAAACACCCTAATAATGGGCAATTACAACTACCCCACCATTAACTGGGAAAACTACTTGTGTACCAACTCCTTCGCTCAACGCTTTCTGGAATTCAAATTCACCTCCTCTCCACGTCAAAAGAATTAGGCAGGGCTATAAAGGGGATGATGGAGTCAAAGAATATAGCAATCTAACAAGTGAAGAAACTACTATTCTGAAGAAACTACAGGGTAATGATAAAATTAGAATCATGAAGCCTGGCAAGGGGGGTGGTGTGGTCCTGATGGATTATTGGGACTACACTCAGAGGATGCTTGACATCCTTAGTAAAGGGGATAGATACCGAATTGCGTCTAGAAATGAAATGAATATCTGTTATAATAAAATTGACTACTGGTTGGAGGGCAACCTTTTACAGGGTCTAATAGATTTAGATCTGTATAATTATCTCAAAGTTCCCAAACCAGTGATTCCTGAAATATCCGGTATTCCCAAAATTCATAAAGATGCACGAAACCCCCCTTTCAGGCCAATAGTGACTTCACAGTGTTCAAAGACACAACCTCTTGCTATTTTCATAGATATGAAACTGAAGAATTTCCATTTAAATTATAAGCATATACTTATTGATTCATGGGACTTTCTTACAAAATTTAACGAGGTTCCTTATGATGAAAATTTTGTATTTGTGACTATTGATGTTCGTGATTTATTCTCTGTCATACCACATGATATTGGGTTAACCTGGTTTGAACAGATGTTGGTCGAATTTAATTTATTTAATTCGACTGACTTCAGGTTAATCCTTGAGAATATGGAACTGGTGTTGAAAAATAACTTTTTATTTTTTCAAGGGGATATATACCATCAGTTGGGGGGGTGGCTATGGGATCGGCTTGTGCCCCCACTTATGCCAACATTATTATGCTGTTTTGGGAGCTTGAATACGTTTTCAAATCAGATTTTTGGACAAATGTTATTACATATCTTAGGTTTCTTGACGACATCTTCATGGTGTGGAAAGGGACCGTTGAGGAAGTGAAAAGGTTTATTGAATATTTACATACAACTACCACCTTTTTGGAGTTCACTTTTCAACATAGTATAGACCAGATTGATTATTTGGATGTGACCATTACGAAGAACATAGTGAGTAATAGATATGAGTCCAAGGTCTTTAGAAAGGAATGTTTTTCGAATTCCTATGTCCATTTTGAAAGCGACCACCCCCTATATCTTAGGAAAAATATAGTTAAAGGACAAATGATCAGGGCCTCACATATGACAAGTGAAGATGGTTCTTGTAGTAAGGAAATGGATTTAATACAGAAGTTTTTTAGGGATAGAGGCTATCCAGGAGCATTAATTAGGAATGTTAAACGTGAAGTACTAAGAAAACGACATATTCAGTACAAGCCATTATTGATACACAGTTCGTGTGAGAATGGACAGATTATGACAGTTCCCCCTAGGTTTAGGATCAACAACACAGACAATAATAATGCACCCCGTCTGATGTTGACTTATTACAAAGGAATACACTGGATACAAAGAGGTATAAGCGTGGAAAATGTTCTCCCACATTAGTAGTGATGTCTCCATTTTCCAACAACCACTTAGGTTTGGGTTTAGGAAAAACAACAATTTCAAAAATTTATTTGAGAAAAAGAAGCTTCCTTGTGGAAATGGTACACAAAGAAAGATGGGGACCCATAAATGTGGTAGATGTGGTCAGTGCACCTTTATATTGGGGAAAACACTTTGGCTTAGAAAATTAAATTTGAAAGTAAAAAGCAAGGGCTACCATACCTGTCATACAAAGGGGTGGTTTATTTGGCTTTGTGTTTAATCTGTGAAAACTACTACGGCAAGACCGGCGTAAGTTAAAACAAAGGGTTCTGAACACATAAGAGATATAAATACAAGGAATGTAAACAATGCTCTTTACAGGCATACTGAGATGTGTGAAAAAACCAATATTAAGTTTTGGGTGTTGGAAGAGGTCAAAAGGAATGAGAGGGGGGGTGATTGGGAGTCATTTCTTGAATATAGAGAAATGATTTGGCAGCTCAGGCTGGATGCCTGTGGTCCATATGGAATGAATGATCACCTCTCCATAAAACCTGCTCTTAAACTCTTATCCAATAACCCTAAACTAAACAATTAATAATCAAAAAACCTGGAGTTGATTTGGTGGTTATATAAAGATAGCCGTTCTGTTAGCATATGAACATTTCCTTCTGTTATGAATTGATATTATATAATCATTTCCCCTTTATATACCATAACAAAATCATGCAAGTAGTCAATACAGTATACATACATACAGTTAATAGTAGGGCATATATTTGGTCTGTTGACATTACAGGATGACATCTGGAGCACGTACACTTCTGTCATTATATAATTCATTATACAATTTATTATAACAACATACATTGAATATATATCTATTTTATGTATTATACATTTTATTTATACATATTGATTTTTTTTATTTTTTAATATATGTATTTATTATTGTAAATTTATATATTTATGTATGAGCAACATCTATTTATTTATTCAATACATACAGTTCAAATAGATTATTATCCCATATTCCTGACATTATTTACGTTTACTTTTGCACAGCACGTTTGATGCAATGTTAATTGTTAACATAATTGGATATATATCTGGTTGGTATTTTATCAATTTACTAATTAATTAGAACTGTATTTAAGGGCAGTTAACATTGGATATGATGGATTCTGATGAAGTCTGGATGTGATAGATGAAAGCGCGCTCAATCCCATTGTGCTTGTTTTGTTGTTTTGGTGTTCCAATAAATTTATTGTTTTATATATATTTATCTGTGGCTCACACTTTTGTGCTACGATACGTACTGAGGTTATACTGGAGGAGACCCTTCATGGTAAATGCTTGCGGAGGTGTTTATGCTTTTGGTTTATTCTTTTGACGTGGAGAGGAGGTGAATTTGGTTATTTTGTACTACCGCCAGCGTTTTACGAGGGATCCCAGATGGAAAAGGACAATTCTTTATTAAGCCAATTGCTTAGGCTTATTCACAGCCATTCGCAAGGCTGTAATGATTCAGGCAGCCCAACGAACACCAGCGAGTCTATTCCGTGTGCCCAAGGAAGTCCTAAGGAGAACCGGAGACCAATGATGACATCACGGACCAGCACGGAGGGTGAAGGTAGCGGTTTAAACCTCAACATCGGTTTTGGTGAATGCCCGACTAACCCGGTCTGCGGTGGAACATTAAAAGTAAAAGGTCCGGGTAAACATAACTCTCTGGATGCTTACAAGAACATTTCCTTTTCGGAATGGCTTGGCAAATCATTTTCCGTGACTGTGCAGGAACAAGACAAAGAAAGAACTGGTACGATTAACTACAGTTACAAGGACAAATGTAAATTATTAGAAACTGAGTTATTTAAATATAAAAATTTATGTTTAGAAAATTGGTACTTGACGCAATGCGTCGAACAAAACATTGTACCCAAAGGATTGAGATTGAACAAGTACCCCAATAACATACGGGGGAATGACAAGTTATTTAAAGTAGTATCTGATTTGTTAAATGACTGTGGCATTTCGATTTTGAAAGCAATGATAGATAGTAATGCTGAAATAATTGAGGACATCAAATTACGTATTGATGGGCTGCAGTCGGATATTACTAAAGATTTATTTTTTACACTACAGGAATACAAGGATTTGTACTGTAAAGTGCTCCACGATGTAGATGTTAATATATCTAAAAATCACAAACGGAAGTTAGGCAAAATAGAACGGGATATACACGATTACAGGGAAGGTAAGGCATACATAGATCCAGGGAAATTTAATAGGAGGAAATACTATTATGGAAATAGATTTAATAGTACAAATGGAGCTGACAGGAGACACGAACCTGATCCCTATTATACTAATAGAGGCTATGGACAGGTAAGGGGGCCCAATTTTCAAGATTCTAATTTCACTGAGGGGAATTTTGCAGATGGGGACTATGTAAATGAACTACCACCTGAACACACATCCCCTTTGGGGGAAGGGGGAGACGGTGTGAGAAGGTCAGAGAGATTGAAAAAACAGTACCAACCTCCCTCTTATGTGGATGCGGCAGGGAATTTACATCAGAGAAAACGGGGGATGAACAATTACAGGTAGGGTTTGGTTTAGATTTGATTGATACAACTACCCCTGACAATGTTCACCCCTTGGACAATTGGGGTAGTAATGTAGTCCACAATAGTGGGTACACTGTTTTTGATACCCAAGAGGTAGTAGACATGAATAGTATTAACGAAAGCAATATTGTCTCTACAAAATGTAAAATTTATGTGAACAACAGCTTTCACATTTATAACTTCACCGACTTAGAGGTTACCAATGATTTTTTCTGACTTTTTACAAAAGGTTTTTCATTTATTCCAATAAAAAAAACCAGGTTTGGAAAAATTACTGTTAGATATAAAATTATTTACCAGAAAATTGCATCTTAAGCACTCATTAGGACAAGGGGTCAACACAGATATATATACTTTTAAAAGGAAGAGTACATTTAATCCCCCTTTACAACGTGATATAGCCAGTTTTGAGACCCATGTACTTTACATGATTAGGCAGGGCTATAAAGGGGATGATGGAGTCAAAGAATATAGCAATCTAACAAGTGAAGAAACTACTATTCTGAAGAAACTACAGGGTAATGATAAAATTAGAATCATGAAGCCTGACAAGGGGGGTGGTGTGGTCCTGATGGATTATTGGGACTACACTCAGAGGATGCTTGACATCCTTAGTAAATGGGGATAGATGCATGCGTCTAGAAATGAAATGAATATCTGTTATAATAAAATTGACTACTGGTTGGAGGACAACCTTTTACAGGGTCTAATAGATTTAGATCTGTATAATTATCTCAAAGTTCCCAAACCAGTGATTCCTGAAATATTCGGTATTCCCAAAATTCATAAAGATGCACAAAACCCCCCTTTCAGGCCAATAGTGACTTCACAGTGTTCAAAGACACAACCTCTTGCTATTTTCATAGATATGAAACTGAAGAATTTCCATTTAAATTATAAGCATATACTTATTGATTCATGGGACTTTCTTACTAAATTTAACGAGGTTCCTTATGATGAAAATTTTGTATTTGTGACTATTGATGTTCGTGATTTATTCTCTGTCATACCACATGATATTGGGTTAACCTGGTTTGAACAGATGTTGGTCGAATTTAATTTATTTAATTCGACTGACTTCAGGTTAATCCTTGAGAATATGGAACTGGTGTTGAAAAATAACTTTTTATTTTTTCAAGGGGATATATACCATCAGTTGGGGGGGGTGGCTATGGGATCGGCTTGTGCCCCCACTTATACCAACATTATTATGCTGTTTTGGGAGCTTGAATACGTTTTCAAATCAGATTTTTGGACAAATGTTATTACATATTTTAGGTTTCTTGACATCTTCATGGTGTGGAAAGGGACCGTTGAGGAAGTGAAAAGGTTTATTGAATATTTACATACAACTACCACCTTTTTGGAGTTCACTTTTCAACATAGTATAGACCAGATTGATTATTTGGATGTGACCATTACGAAGAACATAGTGAGTAATAGATATGAGTCCAAGGTCTTTAGAAAGGAATGTTTTTCAAATTCCTATGTCCATTTTGAAAGCGACCACCCCCTATATCTTAGGAAAAATATAGTTAAAGGACAAATGATCAGGGCCTCACGTATGACAAGTGAAGATGGTTCTTGTAGTAAGGAAATGGATTTAATACAGAAGTTTTTTAGGGATAGAGGCTATCCAGGAGCATTAATTAGGAATGTTAAACGTGAAGTACTAAGAAAACGACATATTCAGTACAAGCCATTATTGATACACAGTTCGTGTGAGAATGGACAGATTATGACAGTTCCCCCTAGGTTTAGGATCAACAACACAGACAATAATAATGCACCCCGTCTGATGTTGACTTATTACAAAGGAATACACTGGATACAAAGAGGTATAAACGAAGCGTGGAAAATGTTCTCCCACATTAGTAGTGATGTCTCCATTTTCCAACAACCACTTAGGTTTGGGTTTAGGAAAAACAACAATTTCAAAAATTTATTTGAGAAAAAGAAGCTTCCTTGTGGAAATGGTACACAAAGAAAGATGGGGACCCATAAATGTGGTAGATGTGGTCAGTGCACCTTTATATTGGGGGAAAAAACACTTTGGCTTAGAAAATTAAATTTGAAAGTAAAAAGCAAGGGCTACCATACCTGTCATACAAAAGGGGTGGTTTATTTGGCTTTGTGTTTAATCTGTGAAAACTACTACGTCGGCAAGACCGAGCGTAAGTTAAAACAAAGGGTTTACGAACACATAAGAGATATAAATACAAGGAATGTAAACAATGCTCTTTACAGGCATACTGAGATGTGTGAAAAAACCAATATTAAGTTTTGGGTGTTGGAAGAGGTCAAAAGGAATGAGAGGGGGGGTGATTGGGAGTCATTTCTTGAATATAGAGAAATGATTTGGCAGCTCAGGCTGGATGCCTGTGGTCCATATGGAATGAATGATCACCTCTCCATAAAACCTGCTCTTAAACTCTTATCCAATAACCCTAAACTAAACAATTAATAATCAAAAAACCTGGAGTTGATTTGGTGGTTATATAAAGATAGCCATTCTGTTAGCATATGAACATTTCCTTCTGTTATGAATTGATATTATATAATCATTTCCCCTTTATATACCATAACAAAATCGTGCAAGTAGTCAATACAGTATACATACATACAGTTAATAGTAGGGCATATATTTGGTCTGTTGACATTACAGGATGACATCTGGAGCACGTACACTTCTGTCATTATATAATTCATTATACAATTTATTATAACAACATACATTGAATATATATCTATTTTATGTATTATACATTTTATTTATACATATTGATTTTATTTATTTTTTAATATAGGTATTTATTATTGTAAATTTATATATTTATGTATGAGCAACATCTATTTATTTATTCAATACATACAGTTCAAATAGATTATTATCCCATATTCCTGACATTATTTACGTTTACTTTTGCACAGCACTTTTGATGCAATGTTAATTGTTAACATAATTGGATATATATCTGGTTGGTATTTTATCAATTTACTAATTAATTAGAACTGTATTTAAGGGCAGTTAACATTGGATATGATGGATTCTGATGAAGTCTGGATGTGATAGATGAAAGCGCGCTCAATCCCATTGTGCTTGTTTTGTTGTTTTGGTGTTCCAATAAATTTATTGTTTTATATATATTTATCTGTGGCTCACACTTTTGTGCTACGATACGTACTGAGGTTATACTGGAGGAGACCCTTCATGGTAAATGCTTGCGGAGGTGTTTATGCTTTTGGTTTATTCTTTTGACGTGGAGAGGAGGTGAATTTGGTTATTTTGTACTACCGCCAGCGTTTTATGAGGGATCCCAGATGGAAAAGGACAATTCTTTATTAAGCCAATTGCTTAGGCTTATTCACAGCCATTCGCAAGGCTGTAATGATTCAGGCAGCCCAACGAACACCAGCGAGTCTATTCCGTGTGCCCAAGGAAGTCCTAAGGAGAACCGGAGACCAATGATGACATCACGGACCAGCACGGAGGGTGAAGGTAGCGGTTTAAACCTCAACATCGGTTTTGGTGAATGCCCGACTAACCCGGTCTGCGGTGGAACATTAAAAGTAAAAGGTCCGGGTAAACATAACTCTCTGGATGCTTACAAGAACATTTCCTTTTCGGAATGGCTTGGCAAATCATTTTCCGTGACTGTGCAGGAACAAGACAAAGAAAGAACTGGTACGATTAACTACAGTTACAAGGACAAATGTAAATTATTAGAAACTGAGTTATTTAAATATAAAAATTTATGTTTAGAAAATTGGTACTTGACGCAATGCGTCGAACAAAACATTGTACCCAAAGGATTGAGATTGAACAAGTACCCCAATAACATACGGGGGAATGACAAGTTATTTAAAGTAGTATCTGATTTGTTAAATGACTGTGGCATTTCGATTTTGAAAGCAATGATAGATAGTAATGCTGAAATAATTGAGGACATCAAATTACGTATTGATGGGCTGCAGTCGGATATTACTAAAGATTTATTTTTTACACTGCAGGAATACAAGGATTTGTACTGTAAAGTGCTCCACGATGTAGATGTTAATATATCCAAAAATCACAAGCGGAAGTTAGGCAAAATAGAACGGGATATACACGATTACAGGGAAGGTAAGGCATACATAGATCCAGGGAAATTTAATAGGAGGAAATACTATTATGGAAATAGATTTAATAGTACAAATGGAGCTGACAGGAGACACGAACCTGATCCCTATTATACTAATAGAGGCTATGGACAGGTAAGGGGGCCCAATTTTCAAGATTCTAATTTCACTGAGGGGAATTTTGCAGATGGGGACTATGTAAACGAACTACCACCTGAACACACATCCCCTTTGGGGGAAGGGGGAGACGGTGTGAGAAGGTCAGAGATTGAAAAACAGTACCAACCTCCCTCTTATGTGGATGCGGCAGGGAATTTACATCAGAGAAAACGGGGGATGAACAATTACAGGTAGGGTTTGGTTTATATTTGATTGATACAACTACCCCTGACAATGTTCACCCCTTGGACAATTGGGGTAGTAATGTAGTCCACAATAGTGGGTACACTGTTTTTGATACCCAAGAGGTAGTAGACATGAATAGTATTAACGAAAGCAATATTGTCTCTACAAAATGTAAAATTTATGTGAACAACAGCTTTCACATTTATAACTTCACCGACTTAGAGGTTACCAATGATTGTTTCTGACTTTTACAAAAGGTTTTTCATTTATTCCAATAAAAAAACCAGGTTTGGAAAAATTACTGTTAGATATAAAATTATTTACCAGAAAATTGCATCTTAAGCACTCATTAGGACAAGGGGTCAACACAGATATATATACTTTTAAAAGGAAGAGTACATTTAATCCCCCTTTACAACGTGATATAGCCAGTTTTGAGACCCATGTACTTTACATGATTAGGCAGGGCTATAAAGGGGATGATGGAGTCAAAGAATATAGCAATCTAACAAGTGAAGAAACTACTATTCTGAAGAAACTACAGGGTAATGATAAAATTAGAATCATGAAGCCTGACAAGGGGGGTGGTGTGGTCCTGATGGATTATTGGGACTACACTCAGAGGATGCTTGACATCCTTAGTAAATGGGGATAGATACCGAATTGCGTCTAGAAATGAAATGAATATCTGTTATAATAAAATTGACTACTGGTTGGAGGACAACCTTTTACAGGGTCTAATAGATTTAGATCTGTATAATTATCTCAAAGTTCCCAAACCAGTGATTCCTGAAATATTCGGTATTCCCAAAATTCATAAAGATGCACAAAACCCCCCTTTCAGGCCAATAGTGACTTCACAGTGTTCAAAGACACAACCTCTTGCTATTTTCATAGATATGAAACTGAAGAATTTCCATTTAAATTATAAGCATATACTTATTGATTCATGGGACTTTCTTACTAAATTTAACGAGGTTCCTTATGATGAAAATTTTGTATTTGTGACTATTGATGTTCGTGATTTATTCTCTGTCATACCACATGATATTGGGTTAACCTGGTTTGAACAGATGTTGGTCGAATTTAATTTATTTAATTCGACTGACTTCAGGTTAATCCTTGAGAATATGGAACTGGTGTTGAAAAATAACTTTTTATTTTTTCAAGGGGATATATACCATCAGTTGGGGGGGTGGCTATGGGATCGGCTTGTGCCCCCACTTATACCAACATTATTATGCTGTTTTGGGAGCTTGAATACGTTTTCAAATCAGATTTTTGGACAAATGTTATTACATATTTTAGGTTTCTTGACGACATCTTCATGGTGTGGAAAGGGACCGTTGAGGAAGTGAAAAGGTTTATTGAATATTTACATACAACTACCACCTTTTTGGAGTTCACTTTTCAACATAGTATAGACCAGATTGATTATTTGGATGTGACCATTACGAAGAACATAGTGAGTAATAGATATGAGTCCAAGGTCTTTAGAAAGGAATGTTTTTCGAATTCCTATGTCCATTTTGAAAGCGACCACCCCCTATATCTTAGGAAAAATATAGTTAAAGGACAAATGATCAGGGCCTCACGTATGACAAGTGAAGATGGTTCTTGTAGTAAGGAAATGGATTTAATACAGAAGTTTTTTAGGGATAGAGGCTATCCAGGAGCATTAATTAGGAATGTTAAACGTGAAGTACTAAGAAAACGACATATTCAGTACAAGCCATTATTGATACACAGTCCGTGTGAGAATGGACAGATTATGACAGTTCCCCCTAGGTTTAGGATCAACAACACAGACAATAATAATGCACCCCGTCTGATGTTGACTTATTACAAAGGAATACACTGGATACAAAGAGGTATAAACGAAGCGTGGAAAATGTTCTCCCACATTAGTAGTGATGTCTCCATTTTCCAACAACCACTTAGGTTTGGGTTTAGGAAAAACAACAATTTCAAAATTTTATTTGAGAAAAAGAAGCTTCCTTGTGGAAATGGTACACAAAGAAAGATGGGGACCCATAAATGTGGTAGATGTGGTCAGTGCACCTTTATATTGGGGGAAAAAACACTTTGGCTTAGAAAATTAAATTTGAAAGTAAAAAGCAAGGGCTACCATACCTGTCATACAAAAGGGGTGGTTTATTTGGCTTTGTGTTTAATCTGTGAAAACTACTACGTCGGCAAGACCGAGCGTAAGTTAAAACAAAGGGTTTACGAACACATAAGAGATATAAATACAAGGAATGTAAGCAATGCTCTTTACAGGCATACTGAGATGTGTGAAAAAAACAATATTAAGTTTTGGGTGTTGGAAGAGGTCAAAAGGAATGAGAGGGGGGGTGATTGGGAGTCATTTCTTGAATATAGAGAAATGATTTGGCAGCTCAGGCTGGATGCCTGTGGTCCATATGGAATGAATGATCACCTCTCCATAAAACCTGCTCTTAAACTCTTATCCAATAACCCTAAACTAAACAATTAATAATCAAAAAACCTGGAGTTGGTTTGGTGGTTATATAAAGATAGCCATTCTGTTAGCATATGAACATTTCCTTCTGTTATGAATTGATATTATATAATCATTTCCCCTTTATATACCATAACAAAATCATGCAAGTAGTCAATACAGTATACATACATACAGTTAATAGTAGGGCATATATTTGGTCTGTTGACATTACAGGATGACATCTGGAGCACGTACACTTCTGTCATTATATAATTCATTATACAATTTATTATAACAACATACATTGAATATATATCTATTTTATGTATTATACATTTTATTTATACATATTGATTTTATTTATTTTTTAATATAGGTATTTATTATTGTAAATTTATATATTTATGTATGAGCAACATCTATTTATTTATTCAATACATACAGTTCAAATAGATTATTATCCCATATTCCTGACATTATTTACGTTTACTTTTGCACAGCACTTTTGATGCAATGTTAATGTTAACATAATTGGATATATATCTGGTTGGTATTTTATCAATTTACTAATTAATTAGAACTGTATTTAAGGGCAGTTAACATTGGATATGATGGATTCTGATGAAGTCTGGATGTGATAGATGAAAGCGCGCTCAATCCCATTGTGCTTGTTTTGTTGTTTTGGTGTTCCAATAAATTTATTGTTTTATATATATTTATCTGTGGCTCACACTTTTGTGCTACGATACGTACTGAGGTTATACTGGAGGAGACCCTTCATGGTAAATGCTTGCGGAGGTGTTTATGCTTTCTGGAATTCATAAACTCCAATGCACTGGATCAACTTATCCACACCCCCACCAGGGGCAACAATATCCTAGATCTAGTCATTGTCAACGCTAATTACCCTAGATATCCACATCCTGCCTCCACCCACCACTAAGGAAACCATGGTAAAAAATTTCTCCAAAGCCAACTTCATGCTTCTTAAGACAGAAGTGGTGAACTTCATGACACCCATGCAGATGGACAATACAGTTACGAATCTTACATAATTGCACTTTATAAGCACTTACATGAGTGCATGGATTGTGCTATCCCAAACAGAACCAAGACGCTATCCTTCAAAAAAAGAAAGTCAATCTGGTGGTCCCCTGCTATAAACAAACTGTATAACAGAAGGAAGAAACTCTTGCAAAAAAGAGTAAAATCCCATGAGTGGAGGAGCTCCCTGGTCAGCCTCAGTAAGAAGCTGCGATCCCTGATAAAATCCTGCAAAGCTAGCTATGAAAACAAAATTGCCACTGATTCTAAAGACTGCAAACTGCAAAGCATTCTATAGCTATGTCAAGAATCTCAATGGCAACACTCAGATCTGCTCTGAGTTACAGCACAATGGCACTAAATATACAGACTCAACTGATATTGCCAACATCCTGGCAGATAGGTTCAGTGCTAACTTTACCCCCTCTCACCCCCTAAAGAGCCCATCTCTATACTGGAAGAATGCAAAGTTCCTGTAATCACGGCTGCACAGGTAAAAACCACACTCTCCAAAGCCAAGAACACAGCATCCATGGGACCAGACAACATCCCAGGCTGCATTCTGCATGAACTACAGAATGAACTGGCACCCCACCTAAGTACCATGTTCAATCATAGCCTCACCTCAGGCTTTGTGCCTGCTGAATGGCGCACAGCAATGGTTATCCCACTCCACAAGGGGGGAGCCACCACGGACCCTGAGAACTATTGGCCCATTAGCCTGACGAGCCTGGTCTGCAAGGCCATGGAACATATCATCATGGAACTTATAAACAAAGACATTGGTAATCTCCAAACTCTGGATCCCACCCAGTTCGGGTTTGTAAAAGGCAGATCATGTCTACTAAACCTGATAGACTTCTTTGAAGCAGTCACCAAAGCCGTAGACAAGGGTAAGGTGGTTCACACAACCTATCTAGAGCTTGCCAAGGATTTCAACACCATCCCCCACTCTGGAATTATAGATAAACTCACTAAACTAGGTATAAATCCCTATGTCACAAGATGGGTTGCCAACTGGCTCACTGACAGAACCCACACTGTGAAAGTAGCAGACTCCAAATCCAACTTCAGACAAGTGACAAGTGGAGTAACACAGGGTTCAGTCCTGGGTCCTCTCCTGTTTGGTATCTACTTCTCCGAAGTACAGGCTAACACAGAAGGTCTTTGGCTAATGATGTTCACAGATGACTGCAAACTAGGAGCCATAATCAAAACTCCTAACGATGTGGACATCCTACAAAAGGGCCTCAATGAGACAGATGCCTGGTGTCAAAGCCATGGCCTCAAGCTCAATGCCAAAAAGTGCATTGTCATCCCCTTTGGTAAAAACTCTGTACCCATGAACTACAACATAGGCGGTAGTATACTTAACACTGAAAGTGTGATAAGAGACCTTGGGACACAAGTGGACAGTAGTCTCTCCTTTGATAATCACATCACCACAGTAGTCAGGAAATCCTTCTACATGGCACACCTCATCACAAAAGGTTTCTCATCCAGAAAAAAACAGGTCATTGGTATGTACCTCACAAGACATCTACAACAACTGGAAAGGCCACAGAAATACCTCACAAAGAGGATTACTGGCCTCAAACAGATGCCCTACACAGACCGTCTCAAAAAACTCCAGCTTTACTCCATCGCATATCGCCTACTCAGAGGTGATCTCTGCCTAACATACAAAGCTATGTCAAACCCAGAGCTGTTGGACATGCTTCATTTAAATAAATCCCAATCCCTCCGAGCTACACGCTCTAGGGACCTAAACCTTGGCACCACAATAAACAGAACATGCTGGAGGGATGGATTCCTGTCCCAGAGACTTCCCATACTCTGGAATAAACTCCTATCTACATCAAAGCTCCTCATTAGCACTCTTCAAGAAAAATCTTGATGATTGGATGGGAAATAGGAAATTCACCCCGGGGATCACCTCTGTGGCTCTGCTCGACAGTGGCATAAGAAAATAATTTTCTTGGGTGGCAAAAGCCAGGGTACCTTTTTGGCTGGGCTTGTATAGGCCCCAAGGTGATAGCCTAGTACCTACCTATGAACCTATGAACCTCTGTGAACTTTACTAACCAAACCACCAAAAGTTAGCGCAACTAAGGATAAATATGGCTAGGCTTGTAAGTGCTTTAGGGCCATTAACCTAGTAACCTCTTATGAACCTATGAACTTATAAATACATGAGTCCATGAGGTGAAGCCCCTAGGAAAATAGAATTAAATTCATTCTCCCTGAAACTAAATTAACTCTTGAATGCCATGTTTTCTGAAGCAAAATTTGATAAACCCATCCCCTTTATAATGTTCTCAGGGTAGCACAGAGCTAAAGGAGATGAGCACATTTAAAACGTTTGTTAACTCATTCACTCCAATGGACCTCAGCAAGTTTGAACTGTAACTTCCAATGGGTGGAATCTAAGCCTTTAGACAAAATCAAATGTCTTCACATTTCAAACAAATGTTCATATCTCTGGAACAGTAGTGGTTATGAAATGCGTATAAATGGCAAACTCTTCAGCACAAACTATTTTTATAGTGGTAGTATTCTTTAGGTTCTACATTTTAAACCACATTTTTATAAGTCACAATAAAGAGAGTCCCCAGGATTCAGCAAGCTCTGCACGGCATGCAGGATTAGTGCAGGAGCTGCAGGAGGCGATATGGCCACCTGTGCAGACACAGCTCCTGTATACCAATTACCCCATTTGCAGGTGAAAACCATGCAAATGAGGTGAATTAGCAATCCAGGAAGCTGGCAGTCATCCATGCAGGACTAGTGCAACGTGCAGAAATGTACTCAGTTAGTAACAGAAACAAGAGACAGAGCCATGACATCTCCAAATAAAGGATGTATATAATGTGTAAAGCATGCCAGTGGCCAAACATATGGCCATAGGCATATTAAACAGTTGCAAAAAAAAAAAAAACTTTTTATTTTTTGCCCAATTTCAGCCGTTTAAGCATAGGGCAGCGGCGCCAAACAGGATCGGTCGGAAAATAAAAAAAAAACCCTGAAAAAAGCTTTCTCTGCAAAATCACAATTTTGCTATTATAGTCAATGGCAGGCAGAAGACAACAAGGCCAGTGAATAGTGGTTGGTAAGTGGGAAGGCTCAGTGTGGGACTTGTAACTAGGCATTAGCAGGCAATCCTATGCAAATGAGGGGAATGATACTGAATCACAGATTTCCCCTCATGGCTATCCTGCACCCAACCATGTAGGTGCAGGAAGACCATGGTGCAAGCCTAAGAGGGATGTGTCAGGCATATTGTATGCTTATTGGAACCCTGCGGCTCGGGTTTGCCCTTAGCTTAAGAAAGCTAAGGAAGGGTGTGTGTCTGAAGCTGCCAAGCACACTTTACACTGCTTAAATGGGTGTGTGCGCTGCACACCGGGTTTCAAAAAATAAATAAATAAACCAGGAAATAGCAGCTCCATGCACATATGAGCACAGTGTTTGCACACCTTGGGCTTAAACAGGAAGGCAATGAGAAGGGAAAACAGCAGTAGGAAGGTAAATAAGGAGAACAAGCATAGCTGGCAGGTGAAATGTATCAGAATCAGCCAATTATACAAGCAGCAGCCCAGCCCAGCACACTACTATGAACTATGCGAACACCTTTCCATCTGAATTTTCCCACAAACTCTACACCACTGGTGTACACAAATGGGGAAATTTTACCTAACAAAAGCAACAAAATTTTAGGGGCCACATTTGCTCTCATAAATCAACATGTGGAAGAGGCTGAGGGTGGTGAGGATGAGAATGCTGATGACCAACCCACAGTGAGGAGAAGGAGAAGAGTGTACAGACCCAGGGTAACCTACCAGGGGCTACATGAGCTGAAGATAGTGGAGTGCTATAAGGTGGACAGGGACCTCCTACAGCAAAATGTTGAGCTGTGCCAGCCACGCCTCACACAGAACCAACAGAGGTGAACCCATCCCAGTGGATATCAAGGTATGTGTAGGCCTAAGAATACTAGCCACAGGTACCTTCCAAAGGCCAACTGGGGATATCATGGGGATCTCACAGGCATCAGCATCCAGGGTACTCCATCAGTTCCTGGAAGCCATGTCAGCACATGCCAGTGAGCACATATATTTCCACAACACCTGTGAGGCGTTGACCAGCAATATGCATCTCTTCCACCAAATAGCAGAATACCCTGAGGTAGTGGGTGCTATAGACTGCACGCACATACATATCAAAGCACCACCCGACGAGCAGGGTAGAGGCAACATAAACCAGAAGTGCTTCCCCTCCATCAACTGCCAGGTTGTGTGCGATGCCCAGGGCATTATAATGAATGTGTGTGCTGGCAGCCATGGAAGCTATCACAACTCCCACATCTGGCATATGACACAGCTGTATCAGAGATTTACCAATGGGGACATCCCATATGGCCACCTAGTGGGAGATGCTGGTTATGCACTGGAGCTGTGGCTGATGACACCCATCAGAAATGCACACACACCTGAACAAGAACTCCATAATGAGGCACACGCACAGACCAGAATCATAATAGAGCGTGTGTTTGGAATGCTCAAGTCATGGTTCCAGTGCCTGGACATATCTGGTAGAGCCTTGCAGTACTCACCAACTACATGTATCCAAATTGTCATCGTATGTGCCATGCTACACAATATGATCTTGCAGAAACAGCAACAGCAGGAACAGTATGAGGCAGGGCCACACAGCCCCCCACCATTGCCAAGGCCTGCACAGGCACAGAGTGACTCAAAGAAGGAATAACCTGAGCCTGCCCCAGTCGGCAGAATGAGGCATGCCCAGTATGCCCAGGCCTTGGAAAAGAGGCTACACATAGCACATACACTGGCACGGTAGGAACCCAGGGAATGACACCTCTCTCTGACTCGCACATACAGCAAAAGGAATGCCAAACATGACACTACCTGTGCTTAACCATGTATAGGGAGTGTACTATGTGCATCCGACATAGTCAGTCCTCCAGCACCATCCTCAATACTGGCACAGCCACAAGGTACGTCACTCTCCCTATCAATTGCTGAATGGAGTTGTATGTTCTGTTACTTGTATCTATGGTATGGATGTGGGCATTGCAAGGGAATCAGGTGGCTGAATGGGATGCCAGCAGATAGTAGGCACCTATATTGGCAGCATGAAATCTGTAACAAATACTGGTGTCACCATAGTAGCCAGTACTAGACAAGGTGACAAAACCCACTGCAGGAGCTGTGGTGGGCCAAATGTGTGTCCATAGGACACACACATGCAAGTCAGTGAGGCTCACATACCCAACAACAGTCTCAGCCAGCAGGACAGGCGTAGACAAACACAAAGAAAGGCTGTGCTAAGGCATCTGATTGATGGCTATGGAGAACAGCCCCCCTCCAGATCTACACAGACAGACTACAACAGGTCAGACAGTGGGATGTTAGTAATGAAAAGTATGAAGTCTGAAACTGAAATGTAGGTCAATAAAACCTAAGAACTGTAGTACACTGATCTGCCTCTAGTCTGCATGGTAGGTCAGAATACAGAATGAAATGGAGTACCTGAAATAACAGTACAGTCAGAGCAAATGCGCACAGTTGTCAGGTGCCCCCCCCCATCACAATCCTATGTAGAAATGTAGTAACATGTATATGTAGGTATAATAACAGTGGAGCACAGATTACCTGAGCCAGCCAAAGTAACAGGACAGATTGTACCATGTGTACAATATGCAGGGCTGTGTGTGTGTTAGGTCGGCGTGTGTTGTATATTGTGTGAGAGTGGTCAGCATGTAGGCATGGTGGGTTGTGTCCTGCTGGCCAATGGCCAGTACTGCCAATGACAGGGCCAAGTTCTCACAACTGCAGTGCCAAGCACAATGCATCCCAGCAAGACACATTCCAGCAGTAAGCCATAGTAATTATTCAGATGTAATATCTGTCACCATCTGAAAGATGGACATGGCATGAATGTGGGCCCAGACATACAAACAGTACACAGGTGGAAGTACCCTCAACAGAGAGTTTATAAAATGTTACTGTCAAATGGACACACCTTTGGAATTGTAAATACAGGTTAGCAGCACACTAGTTGGGTTGGTAGTATGGAATACTGATGTCATCTGGCCAGACACTGGCAGACCACGAAAGTCACAGGTATGAAGTACTGAGAAAATGCTGATGTCCCTACACAAGCCAGCATAAGAGGAATGCCCCATGTATATCTGTGAGTCAGCTGCAAGTAGCTTCCATAGCACACATGCACCCAGCTCACTCCACCATCAGCCACAGGTATCTCAGGTCTTATCCCTGCTGTTGGGAATGAGTACAATATGACCCCCACCTCTGTATGGAAATGGCCACAGAATGCAGCATGCTGAAGAGGTGTCCCTTGCAGGTGTGTCCCTAGCTGTAAGCAGTACCCTGCCAGCATCCACACCACTGGATCAATAAGGACAGAAACTATAGACATTAACACCTTGCACACCTACCCTGTCACCCCAGAAGAATATTGTGGCTTGCAGCCTGGGACTGCAGGAGTGACACAATGCAACGGCCTGCTACAGATGGCCTGCATCACTACCAAATGCCCTACAATCCTCTGTCAAAGGCCTATGTCTCACCTGTACTGCCAATGTATGTTATCTCATGGACTCCCAAATAATAACATAACACAGTCCACAGAACCCAAAAAAAGTGTTTGTGCACACACTCCACATTGCACACCAGTCATGCTTTGCACACACATCGGATAGGAATGCACACCTATATCCAAGGACAACACACTATAATAGGCCAAACTTACAAGTACATAGATGTGTGAAAGAGAGTAACAGACAGTAACAAAGAGCCTCCCATCATGAGGCCTGTCCCACCCAGCACACATACAATTGGCTAAAACCACATGAAGTGCAAATGTCAATCACTGTAGACATTTGCCTCTGGTATCCCTCAGCACTATAGTATCTGTGTTGCTTGTGATAACTGTGTAACATGACTGTGCAAGTCTTTATTCATCTAGCAGTTGTATACACGTACCTGTTAAATTTAAACCAGTGTGTGACTGAGTCTTGTGTGTCTGCTTCCAGATGAATGGTTTATGGCCCATGCACACACACACTGCACTCCCCATTGCCCTACGTTGGCAAGCCTGCTGATGTAATTCACCTTGAAATACACCTTTGGTGAAGGAGTAGTCCTGTAAGCTCCATGGTGTGTGCTATAACTGCGTAATGCTGTAGTGTCATGTAGTAGTTAGGTAGGAGTTCTAATCCCAGACATGGCAACTGAGAGACTGTGCATGTGTGGTTGGTTGTGTGTTGAGATCAATGCTTTTGTGGCCATTCGCAGTCACTACACTCCCATTGCCCTAATTTGGCAAGCCTGCTGATGTCATTCACCTTGAAATACGCCTTTGGGGAAGGAATAGCACAGTAACCTCCGTGGCACATGCTATAACTGTGTAATGCTGTAGTGTGTACTAGTTAGGTATGAGTTCTAATCCCAGACATGGCAACTGTGAAACTCTGTGTGTGTTTGTTTGTCTGTGTAGGGATCAATGCTTTTGAGGCCATTCACAGTCACTACAATTTCCATTGCCCTACTTTGGCAGACCTGCTTATGTCATTCACTTTGAAATACACCTTTGGGGAAAGTGTAGCCCAGTAACCTCTGTGACGTGCTATAACTGTGTAATGCTGCAGTGTGATGTACTAGTTAGGTAGGAGTTCTAATCCCAGCCATGGCAATTATGAAACTGTGTGTTTGTTTGTATGTGTAGGGATCAATGCTTTTGAGACCATTCATAGTCACTACAGTTTCCGTTGTCCTACTTTGGCAGGCCTGCTGATGTCATTCACTTTGAAATACACCTTTGGGAAAAAAGAAGCCCAGTAAGCTCTGTGGTGTGTGCTATAACTGCATAATGCTATAGTGTAATGTACTAGCTCAGTAGGAGTTCTAATCCCAGACATGGCAACTGTGAAACTTTGTGTGTGTGTAGGGATCAATGCTTTTGTGGCCATTCTCAGTCACTAGGCACTCCTAAAAATGGAGAACATTGATATCTGTGTAGTAACAGAGACCTGATCCAAGGCTCCAGAGAACACCCCTACAATACCAGGTACAGCTCTTACCACACCTGTCAGCCACCAAACCGGGACCGAAACACTAAAGGTGGAGGAGTTTCCATATTCACCAAGGATATTCACACCACCAAGCTACTTGCCCAACACAATGCATCTGAAATTCTCCCAGTGCAACTAACACTAGGTAAGACTGCAATCCAAATTGTATAGCTTGCTACAGATCCCCCACCATGCCCCAAGATTCCCACTCACCTGTCTAAACATACTGGAAAATATTAAGATACAACCAAACACCCTAATACTGGGTGATTTCAACTACCCTGCCATTAACTAGGTAAACTACTTTTGTACCATCACCTGTGCCCAATGGTTTTTGGAAGTCATAATTCCCAATGCCCTGTATCAACTAACCCATAGTCCCACCAGGGGCTGTAATATCCTAGACCTGGTTATTACCAACATGGGAAATCGATGCTCCACACCTATGTTCACCCCATCGGTGGTCAGGGCTGACCATAAGCTAATCACCCTTGACATCCACATCCCTCCCCCACACCCCAGTAAGGAAACCTCTGTAAATAATGTCTTCAAAGCCAACTTCATGCTACACAAGTCAGATGTGATAAACTTCATGACACCCATGCAGACAGGAACTGAAAGGTTGACTGCTGAATCCTATACTAATGCGCTGTATGACCACATCCATTCATGCATGAATCATGCCACCCCAAAAAGAAACAAGATGCCCTCCCTACAAGAACAGGTAGCTAGTATGGTGGTCCCCTGCCATAAAAAGACTTTACAACAAAAGGAAGAAACTATTGCAGAAAAGAGGAAAATTCTAGGATGCAAAAAAACTCACTTACCAGCCTCGGTAAGAAGCTAGGATCCCTCATAAAATCTTCCAAAACTAGTTATGAAAATAATATAGCCAAAGATTCCAAAGACAACCACAAGCCATTCTATAGCTATGTCAGGAATCTAAATGGCAATGCTCAGATCTGCTCTGAGCTACAACCGAATGGCATTAAATATACTGATCCCAAGAATATTGCTAATAACCTGGCAGATCGATTCAGTGCCAACTGCACCACCCTTCCACTCCCTAAAGGGCCCATCTCAATACCGAAAGATTGCCACATTCTGGTAATAATGGCCACACAGGTAAAAACCACACTCTCCAGAGCCAAGAAAGCAGCATTCATGGGACCAAACAACATCCCGGGCTGTGTACTACATGAACTACAAAATGAACTGGCACCTCAACTACGTGCCATGTTTAATCATAGACACACCTCAGGCTCTGTGCCCACTGAGTGGCGCACAGCTACAGTTATCCCAGTCCACAAGGGAGGATCCACCTTGGATCCTGGGAACTACAGGCCCATCAGTCTGACGAGCCTGATCTGCAAGACCATGGAACGTATTATCATGGAACTTATAAACAAAGACATTGGCAACCTGCAAACACTGGACCCCACCCAGGTTGGGTTTCTGAAGGGCCGATCATGTCTCTTGAACCTAATAGATATCTTTGAATCAGTCTCCAGAGCTGTGAACAAGGGAAAGACAGTCCACACAGCCTATCTGGACCTCGCCAAGGCCTTCAACGCCATCACCCAGTCTGGAATCATAGATAAACATACTAAGCTGGCCATTAATCCCTACATCACTCAATGGGTTGCCAACTGGCTTACTGACAGAACCCACACTAAAAGTAGGCGACTCCAAATCCATCTCCAGACAGGTGACATTTGGAGTACCACAGGGCTCGGTCCTGGGACTGCTCTTGTTTGGCATCTACAGCTCTGATGTACAGGCCAACAGTAAGGGACTCTGGCTAACAAAAGTTGCAGATGACTGCAAACTAGGAGCCAATATTGAATCCCCAAATTATGTGGATAGTCTACAAAAGTGCCTTAAAGAAACAGATGCTTGGTGCCAGAACCATGGGCTCAAGCTCAATGCCAAGAAATGTATAGTTATCCCCTTTGGGAAGAAACATGTACCCATGAAGTACCACATAGGTGGCAGTACAGTAAACACCAAAAGTGTGATAAGAGACTTAGGGACACAGGTGGGCAGTGGTCTCACCTTCGATAACCACATTGCCACAACAGTCAGGAAATCCACCTATGTGGCACACCTCATCACTAAGGGCTTTTCATACAGAAAAAAGGAAGTCATTGTCCCACTTTAGTCATCTCTCAGTAGACCCAGTATAGACTACAACACCCTGTTTGGTATGCACCTCTCAAGATATCTGCAACAACTAGAAAGGCTGCAGAAATACCTCACTAAAATCACAGGTCTAAAGCAGATGCCCTATGCTGAGCATCTGAAAATCATCCAGCTATACTCTGTCACATATCGTCTACTCAGAGGTGATCTCTGCTTAATATACAAGGCCATGTCAAACCCAGAGCTATTGGACATGCTACACTTAAAGAAATCCCAATCCCTCAAAGCCATATGCTCTAGGCATCCAAACCTTGTCATCATAATGAACCAAACATGCTGGAGGGATGGGTTCCTGACCCAGAGATTCTGGAATAGACTGCCCACACATGTCAAGCAGAGGCAATATTTGGCCCCCTTCAAAAGGAATCTTGATGATTGGATGGAAGATAGTAAATTCACCCCGGGGATGATGTCAGTCGCCCTGCTAGACAGGGGTCCAGGGAAGTAAATATTGTGGGAAGAAATATCCAGGAAATTGTCATGGCTAGGTTTGTATAGGCCCTAGGACCAATAGCCTAGTACCAACCTATGAACTATACTTTCCATTGCCCTACTTTTGCAAGCCTGCAGATGAACTACACTTTCCATTGCCCTACTTTGGCAAGCCTGCTGATATCATTCAATTTGAAATACACCTTTGGGATAGAGCAACCCAGTAAGCTCTGTGGTGCGTGCTATAACTGTGTAATGCTGTAGTATGGTGTACTAGTTAGGCAGGAATTCAAATTCCAGACATGGCAACTATGAAACTCTGTGTCTGTGTGTTTGTTCATCTGTGTGTAGGGATCAATGCTTTTGAGGCCATTTACAGTCACTACTGTTTCCATTGCCCTACTTTGGCAGGCCTGCTGATGTCATTCACTTTGAAATATACATTTGGGAAAGAAGTAGCCCAGTAAGCTCCGTGGAACATGCTATAACTGCATAATGCCGTAGTGTGATGTATTACTTAAGTAGGAGTTCTAATCCCAGACATAGCAACTATGATACTCTGTGTGTGTGCTTGTCTGTGTAGGGATCAATGCTTTTGAGGCTATTCACAGTCACTACAATTTCCATTGGCCTACTTTGGCAAACCTGCTGATTTCATTCACCTTGAAATACACCTTTGGGGAAGGAGTAGTCCAGTAAGCTCTGTGGTGCGTGCTATAACTGTGCAATGCTGTAGTGTGATGTTATGTAAGAGTTCTAATCCCAGACATGGCAATAATGAAACTCTGTGTGTGTGTTTGTTTGTCTGTGTAGGAATAAATGCTTTTGAGGCCATTCACAGTCACTACAATTTCCATTGCCCTACTTTGGCAGGCCTGCTGATGTCATTCACTTTGAAATACACCTTTGTGTAAAATGAAGCCCAGTAAGCTCCATGGTACATGCTGTAACTGAGTAATGCTATAGTGTAATGTACTAGGTAGGTAGGAGTTCTAATCCCAGATATGGCAACTGTGAGACTCTGTGTGTGTGTGTGTGTGTGTGTGTGTGTGTGTGTGTGTGTGTGTGTGTGTGTGTGTGTGTGTGTGTGTTTTGTTAACAGTATCTTGTGTGGAGGTAGCTGTGTATTTGTAATAACAGGACTCATTGTGGAGTGGGTTTTGCAAAATTCTTATATGGTAGGCCTATTATATGTCACAATGTCCACTTTACAAGGACAACAAATGTCAAATAGCAGGGAGGCCAGTGTAGACAATCATTACCCCTACATGTGATGTCATGGATTGAGGAACAATATAGGCAGCCCTTTTATTACACAGAGAACACTCTCCACCCATGTCTCATACACAAACACACTTGGTTAGGCAACAACCACTATGTTGGTAGTTCCCCGCATATTGCCCACAGATAGTAACCATGGTGTGATTGCAGTGGACTACAGATGACATGGCACACTGTCCCATCCCTACAATAGGCAAATCATTGTGTACAGTGGTCCTTTGCTATGTTCCCCAATGGACGCCTGCAACAACTGTAAAGTCAGCAAATGTAACCCAGAAAGGAAATACCATGCCTTATACGGGTCTATATTACGAGAGTGAAAATACTATTAAGTGAATACTAAAACCCTGACACCTATTGCGCGAATCGCGGATATCCCAGACGCACTAAACCACGAAATTTTAAATGTTGAATTGTCATACTCAGCCAACCCCAACACCCGCTACATACTACCTACCCAAACAAAATAAATAAAGCACATACATACACTAACCAAACCCTACTTCTAACCCTAAAGTAAAGCACAAACACCCTACTTCAAACCCTACACTAAACCCCACTTACACAGCTATCTATGCACTATCCTTAACCCCTCCCTAACCCTAAGGTCCGTAACTACCGCACACTTCCCCTACGAAAATATACACAAACAAAATAAATAATCCACATACATACATTTAACAAAACCCTACTTCTAATCCTACACTAAATCTAACATACAAAACCTATCTATGCACTTACCTTAACTCGCACCCTAACCCTAAAGTCTGTAACTATCCAACACTTACCTTATACAGCTATTCCACAGATGGGCCAACCATGGTAATTCGACATTTCCGAAATCGCACTTTTGTACGTTCGCTTTAAGTCCGTTTCACGCAATACATGTCGTCGTTTACATATTCGTGCAAATGGACTTTCGCTCAGCTAATACAGACCTGCCTTATACACATGCCCTGTATGGACAGATGCCACTAACACCAGTGAATATCTGTATCATGCTGTCAATGTAGGTGCAGGGTCAACCTGGTTTCCATTGTCAGTTCTCACCACATGAGGTCAGGAATGGCACATCAGATGATAATCTGTCCACACAACATGCCCAAGACACCCCATGTACACTTCCATGTCACAGAACATGCATGTGGGACATGTGCACATCCCAGACACTGTCCATGTTATGGAATATAGAACACATACATGGCAAGCATTGCATAGCACTGGCCACCCACAACAGTACACTGATGAAGGGTTTGTTTGACCTGAAAGCTTTGTTTTACTAAACACTTGATCAGTATCAGTATTGCTTGGTTTGTTTCATACTGCACCCACAACAGTAACCCAGATGAGTGGATGGCGAATACAATACCCATCTGTGTGGGCCAAGCCAGAGACTACACCCCTGAGCCACACTGCAGACCATTGTCATGTGGCCTGATGCCAAGGTATACCCTTTGCCTAGCCATGTACAACCTTCTGGCACAGTCCACAACTACACAACTGTGAAGCAATGCACCCATGTATGTCAGTACTGGCAAACCTGTGTGTGTGTGTGTGTGTGTGTGTGTGTGTGTGTGTGTGTGTGTGTGTGTGTGTGTGTGTGTGTGTGTGTGTGGAGATTAATGATATGGATGCCATCCACACTCACTACACCTCCCATTGCCCTACTGAAGCATGCCTTCTAATGTCAAGACACCTTGACATACCCTTTGCCCATACATCAGTCTGATAACTTCTGTGGTGCATGTGATATTTGCGTAATATTGTAGTGTTGCAAACTTGTTAGTTAGGAATTCTAATCCTGACCCTGCCAACTGTAATAATGTGTGTGAGTCCCTGAGAGAGTGTGGCTGTGTCGTCCTTGACACCTGTTCTTGTGGACAGGCACATGTACTACAACCTACCTTATCCCTCCTTTATCACTGTTGCTGATGTCACTCACCATCAAATATACCTTTGGACAGCTCTCCAGCATGTAAACTCTGTGGTGCATGCAATAACTGCATAGAAATGTAATAGCAATATGCAGGCAGAGGTTTGAAACCTCATACTGGTAAGTGTGTGACACAAACATGCTTAGCTTTTACTCTCCTACCCCCTCCCTGTCTTACTTTGTCTCTGACTGTCTGTCTCACTCCCTCTCTGGTGGATGTGGAGAGGTACACCTGCTTTGCTTAGGCAGCAACTTGTGTTTTGTAAATGATGCTCATAATCAGCTGATGGCCTGTGCATGAATTGCAGTCCCCCACTAGCTGATTGCAAGTGGAACAGCTGTGGAAACATTCCCATAGTCAATTGCATGGAAACACACTCCTATAACTAGGAACATCATCTGGGTGTTGGCCCTTTTCATTCACTGTGAGCAGGACTTCATGTCAGTGTTTGGCAAACAGCATCACAGATGGTAGTGGTATATACCTCTAACAACATACACTGTTGAGGCAGTCTAACAAACAGGAGGGGGATGTTCCAGACATGACTACAGAATGTAAGTCTTACTCTTCTGCATTTGAAGTAATGTTGGTTTAACAGCGTTTGTGTGGATATGGCTGGTCTACATGATTATTACCTGTCATGACAGTGTTATGTGGTTGAGGAAACTCCCACCTATAGGGCTATTTGCAGACTGGCCAGTGTTTGGAGTCTTACATGTGTGGTGTTACTCACAGATTACCTATCTTTAGAACTGGAGAAGCATAGTTTGAGGATTGCAGTCAGTACATGGTGACAGCCATGAGAGTTACTGACTTCATATCCCTCATAGGACATATGTCACACCAAACCCTGTTATACCAGTAAATGTATGAGGTTATCACAGCAACATGTCAATATTGGCCCAGTGTGTGTGCCTCCAGCCACAACTCCATCAACCTTTGTGCATATGTCATGCAGTAAGAGGTGCATATGTTCAGTAAACCATTATTTATTGACATCATACATGATAAGCCAGTGAGATATCAGACTGCTAGACATGTTATGTATAGTAAGGGTTATATTTGAGTACAAAACCTGGACATTCTGTCTTATTGTGTACAGTAGTGTGGTCTGTGTACTTATGGTGATTGTCGACAGTGTGTGCATTGTGAATATGTACCTTGGCCTGTGTACAGACTGTGGTAGATGTCATTGTTCTTGGTCTTGTTATATCCGATGTTGCATGCTGCTCCAGTGTATGATACCCTATTGGCTTACATGTGTGTAGGTCCAAACACACACATGTTCCATACCACAGTCTGGCATTTGAATACACTGTGTATTGTCCCAGTATATGTAGGGTTAATGTGTGAGTGGCACATATGAGGATGGTGTTGATCAGACAGTCCATATACCGTACTATTAAGCACGCTTCCCATATGTAGCTGTGTTCACATTGGTTGTGGGTATGTGCTTTTACACAGGTGTCTATTACTCTGTGCTGTGACATGCCTGTAGAGCCTCCTATATTTGCAGGTACATGTGTAGTCCCTCATAAGAAATGTAGGCCAGTGTTGTGGCAGTCTGCCTGTAGTTTGCACAGTGCTTTGTGACATGTCTAGCAGCTCAGTTTACTTACCCAGTGTGATGTTATGCAAAGATATTTGTCAGATGTACTGCTGCCGGGCCACCATAATTGTGGTGTATATCTGACAAAGCAGTGGGATGCTGTACAGATGTATGTCAATAACTAGTGGGTATTATGTGGGCATGTGACCTCTTTTCTACCGGTTATTATGTGTCAGGACAGACAGGAGTGTGTGAATGCATAAACTGTGTGAGGATATGTATTCCAGTATTTACGTGATATACCCATTTACATGGCTGTTAACATCCACATTGTCAGGCTTGGTCCACACGTCTTGCATTAAGGGGTTCTGTGTATACCTCTGGACTGACCAGAGTGTGTCAGACTGTCCACATTTATTAGTCATATCTCTGCTGTATTCCACAGGAACATTACTGTGATATCTGTGGTACTGTACTATGATGATCTTAGGATGTCTGAAGTAACTGATGGTGTACATGTCAATAGCAGATGTGACCTCCCACACACATTTCTTTTAAGACAACCCCTGTTACAGTAGCAACAGTCTACATTTATAGCTGCAATACTTACATGACATCCCCTTGCACTAAGAGGTTGTGACTATTGCTGCTGAGGTATGACTCCACTCCATGTTCTGGACATATGTTAAACATATATTATATATATATATATATATATATATATATATATATATATATATATATATATATATATATATGGGTCTACTTCATTTGCCCTAACTTCCGATTGACTGACACCCATTTGCCCGACACCAAATGACTGAAATTTCATTTGACCTACACTTCATTTGACCGACAAGTATTATTGACAAGTAAATGGGATATGCCCCCTTCCCCACTGTAGTGCAACCCTGGAGTTAAAATATATAGTTGGGGGAGTGGGGGGCACAGCTGATGTCTGTCTGTCATCTGTACAGATGTGCAGATGTCAGGTATCCATCTTGGCTACTTACAGGCAATCTATGCTTGACTGACACTGACATGTCTGCCCAGCTGTGTTATGAATGCCACAGCTAGGAATCCACACCCTGTATGCACCACATGCCATGCATACCTCATCAACACTACCACAATCAACAGAAAATACTTGGGTACAAGTCTCCAAGACAGACACTGACTATTTTATGTAATACATGTTGCATACATGTCAACTGGAGCACCTCACTGGCCCTCTGCAAGAGGCACCCAGATGATTGTCTGATACATGTCACTCTCACCCTGAGGATCGCTCCTGTGGTATCTGTTGATATATGGCCTGCTGGCACATGGTAGGTGGCATGATACCACTGTACACACATCCCCTACACTTTCCATCTCTCCATGGACAATAGCCTGGTACACATCAATGAACACCTGCACTGATGCACCCCAGTACTGACAAATGTGTATGTGTGCATTACTGAGAATATCGGTGTCTGTGTGTTTGTAGACCTGTAGTTGACAATACCCTGAGGCTCTTCACACCCACCACACCCACATTGCCATAGTTAGATGTGGCTGCTGCTGTACCGGACATTACATGTACCTTGTTAGGCTCTTCTCCATAAGGGTTACCAGGGCCTTGCAGTACAAGCACAACACTGTTGTACAAATGGGTTGATAGTCATGGGATATCCACTGAGTTCTGGCAAGTGTGTGTATGTGCACATGTGTGTATGTATGTAGGGTACAGCATTCTGAGGTTGCATTATCCTATTACAATACGCATTACCACACAGTATTAGGGATAGTGATGTTGCTGACAGTAGGAGAGGCATGACAATGCATCACGCTACTATGCCTGTGGCATGTGCATTAGATGCATATCCCTGTAGTAGCACTCCTGGGATGGACAAGGGGTTGTATTGCAGTCCTGGTCAATGTGTGATGGTGGGTATATCAGAGTGTTATCATGGGTTTCAGTGCGCACAATATCCACTGTGGTTTGTGGGTGCTGGGTATACTGTCTTTACACCATGGTTCCCCCGGTACATGTCCCATGTTCCACTGTATGGGGACCATTGTCACCATCAATCATACAGGTAACTGATAACACTATCCAGCCCAGTTATGCTTGTGCTGTGTGCAACTTATCTGTAATACAATGGACTCACTGACAAGGTAGTTAGCACTGATAAACCCAGGTCTCTTAGATGTGTGTCTGACTATTGTGTTTGACAATGTGTATATGACAGTATGTCACACTATGTATTGTCCATAAACAACCAGTACATCCCCCAGTACCATACAATACAGGCCTGGGGATGTTCTTCATGTAACATGTAATATGGAACACATCTCATCCTAAAAGCTGTGTGGTGTGTGCAATTAAAGCCACACACATCAGTAGCACTACATACCTAGGTAGGGGTCTAGTCCCAGTGTTGCCAAGTAAGAGTGTGTGTGTATGTTAAGGAATCTACTTCTGTTTGTGGAATATACATGTCCCTGGAGGTCATCTGTCCGAGAACTGCCTGACATATGCTAACATTTAACAAGTATTACCCTGTGGATGTACATTCCATCACAACTAGTGGTAGATGTGTAAATGCCCTCTCCCCCACTGTATAGGTGAGCAGCAATACTGGGGTTGGTATATAAAGCTGGGTGTGGCTGTTGTGGACACAGCCACCATCATTGCAGTTACTGTTGTGTGTATCCCCCCTGCTTAGCTGGCTGTAATACTGTACAGTTCATGTTAACAGGTTAGGTAGTTGTCTATCACACTATCTGTGGTTCTACAGCACCTCTGACCCTCCAAAGGGTAGGGCGTGCCACCCACACCAGCACAATATGTTTACCGAGTTGAGGATTGCACTACATTGGAGAAGGGGACATATAACCTGCCAGTACCATCGTCAATGACATTAAACTAGCAGACTTCTTATTCCCCAATGTGTTATTGTGCCTATTCTGGCTTGGTGGAATTACATAGGCTAGAATGTGTTCCTTGCACAGGTACATACATCCATGTGTACAGTATTCTCTGTGTATTGCATCAACACCAAAGCCTCTGTGTGTGTTATACACAAACCTGTGGTGTGTACCACCAAGTACACTTACCATTGTCCACTGTAGAAGGGCTGCTAACAGCAGCCACCATGCACTCACCTGTATACACCACCCACAGACCTATCAGCCATGTGGCACATGCAGTAACTGTTATACAGACCTGTGACATGTGTTCACCTGTACCCAGGATATGGCACAGCCAAGGTGTCACCACATTGCCATACCCCTTGTAGGATACAACAGCAGACCATTCTCCTGCTGACACATGGACACCTACAACACAAATGGATGACATTATGGAGACCACAATCACTCAGTGTTAATGACAACTATAATGCATCATGGCTGGACAGCTACACTTCCTGACATGTAAGCATTAAACTTTACTGCTGACAACATGTTACACAGCAGTACATTGGTACACCATAGTACAGTCACCATGTGCATCAGAACCATATTAGCCTGTCTCTGCATTGATGTTATGGATGACAGGGATGTGGCACAGGTATCATCATATGCACAGGGTGTGTTGTTGGTTTGCTAGAGACCTAGGCTGAGCCATATGTTTGACACCATGTGTGTGAGTGAGGGGGGTTAATTATTGATATGGCCGTGGTGATGTGGTGTGTGAAAGTATGGGGTTGCCCTAGCTGTGTTTGTATTGTGTGTGAGTATGCATGCACACAGTTCTGTGATGTGGCTGCCCTATATACAGGTGTTTGTTGGACAGCTGCATACTATATCTGGCAGGGTGGGTAGTTCACCACTTCCGGCCACGGACACGGGAACTATTCCCGCCAGGGGTTCCACGAGCATGTTCAGGTACAAGCCACGACATGGTGCTCTCCCCTGATGATGATGATGTATGTCCTCTGGAACCAGGTCCCTCCTGGGACTGACCAGGCCTGCTGTGGTGTGGTGTGGACAGTGCCTCTCCCTGCAGTGCTGTGGCTGGTACTGCCACTACTGGAGTGGCTTGGTGTCCTTGCATGTCCACGTCAACCTCCAGCTATTGGTGTTGCTGGCCTACGTCCACATGGCCATCACACCACTCCCACCACATGCTCGAGCATGGACAATCCAAGGTCAAGGAGTCTCACCATCTCACCCCACCATCTATCCATGACCTCTGTAAAATAACGGAGGGCACCTGCAAGATCATGGATGTTGTCTGTAACAGCTGAATGAGTAGCCCTCTGCAGCCTCATACCTGTGTGGTGTACCGTTCCATATGTGCCTGCACCTCCATGACAGCTTGAAACATGCGTCTGGTGGTACCAGATGTGGCACTTCTGGCAGGGGCACAATGACTATTAGCCCTCCAATGAGCACCCCCTGTACATCTGCCTATGTGGTACCCCACCAGACATCCTGCTATGGCTGCTGTGTCCAGACACACATTCCATAGATAACACACTGTCCTGTCCCATGCCACCAACCACCATCTGTCCCTCTGCTATGGCCACTGGTGATGGGGTGTGTATAGGCATTCTGAATGTGTATGGGGATGGAGTGGATAACAGCAGGATGTCAAATGATGGCGCAGCTTTGGCCTCTGACAACCCCGCCTGTGCCTCAACAGACCTATCATCATTTTCAGTATCTGTACGGACACCAACATCAGATTGCCTACAGGAGGGACTCTGACCCACCCCGCCACCCATGAGGGGAAAGCAAGAAATGCACTTTAAGACCTGTACGTCATTGCTTAACAGTACACACACACACACCCGGACATTCCACCATACTACTTACCTGTCCCTGAGTTTACAGACTGTCCCTAGTTTATTATCCTAAGTTCCCCATCCTGCATCGGTCTTGGCTAATTACATTCAATAATACCAATCATTAATGTATCATTCTTCTAATTGCCTAGAAAAGTGATCACAAAACATGACCCATTAGTCCATTACCTCTTTGACTTGATTGGAGTCGTTTTTTCAAAGACTCCCTGATGTCATCCAGTGTTCACCCTGGGTTTGTCCAGACATCTTGAGCATGACCCCCATATGTTAGCGGCTACTAGAGTCACTCAATAATGTCACGCATTGGAGTGTCATATGTAACTATTGTTCAGTAGATGCAAGATCTGTTGCTCTATTAACGTTTTATGTGGACTACAGTAATACTGGGAAACACTCTCTGGTGTTGTCTAGTAATTCCCCAATGCATCTGTAGTGCTGCATACGTGGGTATTCTTCCACCTTTCTGCTGATTGCAATTATAACAGTATCCCTTGTGTCTACTTTCCCTCCCAATGTGTGTTCCATGCTACAGACCTTATTATAACCTTATTATACTATCAGCTTTCCTATGATTACATGTCAGAAAAGTATTCCTGGTGTCTTGTGTCTGTCCATGTACTGCACGATTTCAAAGGGAAGTTGAGAGGTATGAACAACCCCACACTCACACATGTGCATACATGGACAAACACACACACACACACACACATCCTACATACATCATCCCCCTCCACTCCACCAGATTGCACTTACAGACAAAATAACCCCCACACACACACACACACACAGGTGAGGTTGCACAAAGGTATTACACACAGACCTCCCATTACCCATCTGTCAACATGCATGACATATTGCACTCAGCAGTATGCAGTGCAGCTATAATCAATCCCTGCTAGCAACATTATACATCTCTGTGATGCATGGGTTGTGTTAGTAGGTGATGCCCCTTCCTTACAGATCTCATCATCAGTGGTGCATGTATGGCCAATAAAATACAATTATACTGACAACCTTCAAACCGTACTGTGGCTATGGGGAGTGTACACACACCCTTACTGATATGATGCCCTCTTCCTTGATATGCCATGGGACCACATTACTGCATATGTTAACATTACACGAACCTGATATGTGACATATGACCTGTGCAATCAAATGCAGTGTCAAACAAATGTGTTAGTTTTGCAGATGCTGATTGAGATGCATACACTTTGTGGGTGCATATGTGTGCACACCTTTATCATGATGGTTTGTTGCACCTACTGTTGTGTACTACAGCAGTCACTATTCCTGGCAGGGGTATACTAGCATGGGCCATCTGCATTTGCCAGTATTTGGTCAGTCTGCCCTACAAATGTCCCCCAACTCTGCATGATTGCAAGGTCAACTCATGTGCACATCCCTTGGAGGTCACACAGTGCCATCACTATTGCTGTGGAGTCAGGGTTATGTCTGCCACAGTTCCTGACCTTGACATTGTGCAGATACAGCCATTTGTAGCGTTATTTGGATCTCTGCTTCAGTGCACTGTTGTGTCATGATGACACCCCCTGCCCACCCTCAGCCTTTTTGCAGATGCTTGACAACTATGGCCTAAACATGTGTGTCATTTTGCAGTGTCCCAAACACTGAACACCATGTGTACCAGCCTAGTCCCAGCTAATGAATGGCAAACATACAGGTGCACACTGGCACTGGCAAGGTACAGATGGGAATGGTGGGCCTGAGGTGGGGTGAGGTTTGGTTGTGCAACACATGTATCTTAATTGATACTGTCTGTAGGTTTCCAACATGATCTTGGTACACCAGCGAACATTGCAACACATGCCGTTTGGGGACCTTTTCTGTTATACATATGCTATCTATAGAGAGGCCTGGCTGATGTTTCCTGTGGCACAACTGTCCCATCTGATTACCCTAACCCAAAGGCCACAGTTATGCAAAGCCCAGGTAATTTCTGACATGGGTACTGCACAGCTAGTACTTGCTAGACATTTCTGCAACTTCATCAGTGTTGTGGCATGTTACTAGGCATCCTGCATGACCGGTTTGCAACCAGTGATGTCATCTGTCTTGGATGGCCATCTGTTTATTTTCTACATTAATCCTGTCCCATACATCCTTGTCACATACATGACTGTCTGCACTGTTTGCCATGGTATATGCAACGGTGAGGTATGGCTACATGTCCAACTCCTGGGTGCTACCTGTTGGGTATGGGATCCATGCCATGGCATGTAAGATGTGTGCAAGCCATGGCTGCCTCTGTTGCAGGTAAGTGGACACATTTGATGGCCAAACATCTTGGACAGCAGACCATTTATTGGTGTGACATTGGGGACCTGTACAGTGTGGCTGGTGACTTCAAATCAATGGGGGATGCAGGAGACAGCTGAATGGGTTGGACCAATGGGAATGGATGTGGCCAACTAGAAAGGGGTGGAGCTATGCTCAACCCCCCCCAAAAAACTGGAACTTTAATTAAATATGCTGCCCTGGGTGCCAAGCTGTCATTATGAGAGTCCAATCAAGACAAAATGAAGTGTAGAAGAAAAAAATATTTCAGTGCATTGGCTACATGACAATTTACTTAATATCTACATGGAAACAAAAAAGTTGTGATGCATGAAAAAATAAATTACTTTTTAAATACATTACTGGAATGCCATTCAAAATCAAGTATAAGAAAAACAAGCAGCACTCAACTCAAACCACTTCTCCTTGCACTGTAGTTCTAATTATAATTGATATTCAGCTTTATAAAAGTACAAAGTAACATGCTGAAAGTAGCAATCTCTGTGGTACCCCCACTTGTAAAAATGTTTCTTATCCAAAAAAAACCTGTTGCCTGACAACTATCTACTTATTTCATGGGGAAAACATGATCAAAGTAAAAAATGAACAGCAAACAAGACACAAGCTGAAGATAATTTGCTTAAAGGATTACTGCACAGGTTATGGACCACTCAATAGATTGTCATTCTGTTTAGTTTACGGGTAAAGCCTGCAAAGATGACTGCAAGTCTCCAACAAATGCAATGAGCTTGTGAAAATACTGTAATCCTGTCCTTTATTACAAATACTGCCATATGCATTTCAATACCTAAGGCTTGTATGTTATCTAGGTAGCCTTAGTCTGAAGAAGTCTCTGGGTGGAGAGACGAAAGCACTTACTATTGGCTTTGGATACAATAAATTTATATTCTTCTTACTGACACAGTGTTTATTTTTGTTTTTCATGTCTGAAGTTATTTGCGTGCTGCTCTTTTCTGGATTTATCTAAGTATGTAAACATTCTCTGCATGGCAACAACAAAAAAGGCTTTCAGTGTTGGTAATTCTTTAACCGTATGCTTATTAAAGCTTACTTGCATCTTACAATCTCAGACAAGCTTGCCTGATGGTCATTAAAGCACTCCTACTTATACACAGAGGAATAGGCACTGAAACAGCATGCATTTTCTGAATAATAAGAAGCATAAATCAAAAGTATAAAAATATAACAGAAAAACAGAACATTCTGCAAAATCGAGGACAGATGAAAAGCCACTGTAGTACTTGTGTCTACCTTGGAAGGGAGGATACTCTGCACACTTACACTGCATAACTGCTCCTTGCCTTGCTTGGACACATCCAAAGTCACTACATGGGGGAGCGGGATGCAACAAATATGTCACAATTTGAAATGTCTCTGGCTGATGGTGATGGGCCTGGCACATTTGTCATACCTTTCAACCGCAGAGTAAGAAATCTGGACAATGTCATATATAGAAGTGGGACAAAGGCCTAAAAATAAGGACAATTTTTAAATATTGCTCTTATAAATTTAGAAAGATAATAGAATAGTAGGTCTTGCATTAGTATACATTTTCTGAAGGGTATGAAATCTGAAACTCAAGTGTCTGTCATTATTTTCTAACTTCAGTCTTTAATTATTTGCAACTAATTTGCCAGAAAAAACACAATTCTATGAAAAACGGATGAAAAATATGATGCAAAAATATAAAATAGCCACACAATACAGCTGGGACCCTGTCAAAGAAGGGACACTTTTTTAATATTAGTACTGTTAACTTGATCAGCTGACAAAATAAGAGAATATACATACATTTCTGAAATAAATGTAATCTATAACTCTGATTATTACAGTTGTGTATTAATTGTAAACCCTCCACTTTTTCTTCCAAAATTGCCATTTTGCAGAGGGATTATTAGGGAGAGAGCAACATTTTGAGTCAAAATTGGGGAGAGCTGAGAGGTTTGGACATGCCTAATTCTATAAAGTGATTTATTTGCACGTACCTCTCAATCTCTTAATGCAGGAAATCTGGACAGGGCCAAATATATTGGGGAACATACAAACAGTACTAAAAATTGCTCTTGTATAAACTTAAAGAGGTGATAGAATTAAATGATTTGCCAGAAAACCACAAATTTTATGAGGAACAAATCAAAAATAAGCAAAATCTATTCATTCTGTGAAAATCTGGACAGTGGAGAGGTATAGTTCAGCCAAGGCTGTCTTTGAGTTTGCCACCCTTCCCCCCTCACAAAATCATGGTCTAATGGAGCCCCCCCCCCCCCGCAGCCATTCCAATGTCCCATTACTTGGCTATTTTGCCACATTTACCATAAGCACTGTAATGTGCATACTGCTTTACTTCTATGATGATTTGGATTTCATTTGAAAGTTTTATTTTGCATTTTACAGCACACACACTAATATACATCTACTAAACAAAGCAATGTAGTCTCACAATGAAAATAGACTTAGCATTAAAACTTCTCTGCCCCTGAAACTCACATTCATTGAAAAAGCATTGAAACCCACATTCAAAGAAAATACATTTGGCCAGTGGCAGATAGATAAACTTTGGGCTGTTTTCAAATCATAGGCCCCTTGCACACGAAACATACATATGGTTCTCTGATACACCTTCCTGAGTGTATTAAATTATATTCCTTGTATAATACAGTACAGTTGGAGTACATTTTAAATTTATTGTTTTGAACATTTTTCTGGTAAACAATGAAGCAAAATGCATGCACCAATAATGACAAAACTGACCAGTTGAGAACATTTCCATCATAAAAGTCTACTCAAACTTTTACAATCCACCAGTATCAGTAAATATGCACAATTTCTGCAGAAGTAAAAGTCATCTAAATAATTCCGCATTAAAGAGATCTGTAACTAATGAAGAGGATGCAGCTAGCAAACAACTTTATATTTCATTGTTTCATCTACAAATAAAGTGCATGTTGCCCTTGAGGAATACATTGCCTATCTTGCATAAAAATGCTAAGCTAGTAATATTGCAATAGGGAATGGATGGCAAACTGATAACAGGTTCATAGTTACTAGGTATCTTCACCAAAAGAGGACATTGTCAGGACTGCAGCATCTACCCCTTTATAACACAGTACAGTGGGAGTAGAACCCCCAGCCTTCTGTATCAAAAGCAAGTACACTATCTGTTATGCTATTAAGAATGCAAGCAGACTTAGCATAAGCAGCACTAAACTTCTCTTCCCCTGAAGCTCTCAGCTCCTTGTAAAATCCACTTGACGCTCAACTGAATCTCTCAACTTTGCAGCACAAGAAATCTGGAAAAAGCTAAAATTTATTGGGGGGGGCAAAAGCCCAAAACCAGGGACACATTTTAAACATTGCTTGTATAAGCTTGGAAAGTTGCTGGAATAAAATGCTCCATTATCGCCATACATTTCACTGCCAAGACTTGAACCTAGGCCCCTGTGCAGAACAGTCAGAGCAACATACCACTATGCCAAATCAGCTGCTGCTTGAAAGAGAGGAAGACTGAAATTTAAATGGTTACCATTTAGTAAATTCAGTTCTCAGCCATAGCTCTCAACCTCTTAGCACAAAACACCTGGACAAAGTCAGTAATAGGGGAATACAGCCCCCAAACATATTCAGTGAATTCAGTTCTCACCATGGCTGTCAACCTCTTAGCACAAAAATCCTGGATGAAACCAATAATGTTGGAATACAGCCCCCAAAATAGCGACAAATTTCAAATATTCATCTTATAAACTTAGAAAATTGATAGAATAAAAGGTTTTGTGTTACCATGTACTTTCTGAAGAATATGAAGTCTGAAATTCAAATGCCTGCCATTTTTATTTAACATTTGTTAACCAGGAAAGTCTGACTTGGAACAAAGCTAATTTTCAGCACAGACTCAGGGAGAAACACTCCAGACACATGTCCTTATAACATGGGATAAAGCCAGAGCACCCAGGGAAAACCCACACAAACACAGGAAAGACATGCAGACTCCACACAGAGGACACCTCAGCCAAGAATCAAACCAGAGAACTTCTAGCTGTGAGGCAGCAATACTAACAGTGCACCATCAATTATTCAGTGAATCACAAGTCATCAACTCCAGGAAAACCACAGATTTTATGAGGAACAGAACAAAAATATGAGGCAAAAATCTGAAATGTTTTTACAAATGGTGGTGGGTAGGGAATTCAGGTTTTTGCTACCTGTACCCAAGGTACAGGGTTTGAGCCAGAGTTATACTCTAACCACCACATATACTTGCTGAGGTTTCTCTAGCCACCAATATATTTTATACACACACACACTTCAAGCAAAAGCAGCACTCCACAGTTAGTTCCCGCCCGAGGCATACACACAGTACCTGCAGATTGTTCACAGCTGCCATTTCCTCCACTCCAGAAGTCAGTGCAGTAACACACACTTCAAGCAAAAGCAGCCATCCACAGTTAGTTCCCAGCTGAGGCATACACACAGTACCTGCAGATCATTCACAGCTGCCATTTCCTCCACTCCAGAATTCAAATGAAATGCCCCATTACCACTCTGTACTGAAATCCACAGTTCCTGGCGATCATTCATAGCCCATTTCCACTCTGTACTGAAATCCACAGTTCCTAGGGATCGTTCGTAGCTGCCATTTCCTCCACTCCAGAAGTCAAGTTTACCCAGTTTCAACTCCACAGTTCCTGGCCCCTTTTTCCACTCTGTACTGAAATCTACAGTTCCCGGCCATTTCTCGGTGGCGGAAATGCCATGCACACATGCGTGTGCTATGTGTTCCATTCCCAAATCAAAACATTTCACAGACTGCAGACCTTGCAGTCCGATCTCCATCCAGTCTATGCAGTTGTAACCACATAGACATCTGGGGCATCTGTAAGACTCTGCCTTTTTCTGAATCCAGATGGTTAAACAGCAGTCCGGATTTGAGTTTCCACACATTCATGCATGAATTTGAGGATTTTTGTAGTTTGGTTTCCAGCTAGGGGGGGCTGGAGTCCTGCAATCCTATAGCACGAGCCACCACTGGACCTGCACTTGTTGGAAGGTCCATACTCATGAAGAATGCATGCTGTCAGTACTTCAAAAGCTGCTTCCACTATATGTTATCTGGAGTGTATGCACGCATACACTTCCAGTGTTTGTGAAGGTATGTATTCCCCATATTTGCTGTCCTAACATAGGATTCCATATTACATATTCATTGCTCATGTTAGGACCACATTGCAGCTTGTAAGGGTTGTGGACTGTAGTATTGTGATATGTCATAGTGTAGATCTGTAACAGTTGCCATTGTAATAGTGGTATAGACACTGTTGTAGAATTGTATAAGGGTGATGTTTCGGACATGTCCATACTGTAGGCCATTTGTCCCACCATTATGTTCATCTCTGTGAACACATTTTGCAATGACAGGATGTTAGTTATATTGCAGGAGTCTGACATACCCTTTAGATAAACCATCATGGTGACCACTGTGATGTAGTGCAGTTAACAGCAACAATACATGAACATGTACAGCATGCATTATGGGTAGGTGTGTTAAATGTGTGCATGGTGTATACCATGGCCATAACATGACCAGTGTATTGGCAAACCTGAACAAAGACCATACTCACTAGCTACAGGCTGCTGCCCTGGAGATATACCAGAGGGACCTACATAATTATGTGAGAGATGTGATGTCAATAGCCACACCTGTGGCATTGGTACAGGGTGGATGCAGCATTACAGTACATCAACAGTACAAGCTCACAATACTACAGATTATGCACATCTGTTTATTACTACAATGCAGCAACAGACTATATATATTTAATTTCACATATGCATGGTCTAATTCTACAGATGCAGATGGATATGCAACAGTGGTCTACTGATGTGTCCTGTGGCCTTACCTGCATACTCCTCTGCCATTGTGTGGGTAGCACCCACCTCCACTATGCTCTCCGCCAGGTGTTACATTTGCAGGCCGGCAGTTGACCTCAGGCTGGCAAGCAGCTCCTCTACATGTGTCAGAGGGGGCTGGATGGCATGACCCCCCCCTGTTGCAAGCTGGGCCCCTCTAACCACAGCAGCATGCCAATGGGCATGGTGGAGTAGATCAGTGCAGAGATGTCAGACCTACTCATAACTGTGGTTATGCAGGCTGAAATCATTTACCCTGTGGACAAGATCGTTCCACAGGGCAGCCTTCTCCTGCAGATCATGGGCTGTATGGCCAAACAAGGTGTTGTAGTGCTGCACCAGATATGAGATGATATCATTCTCCTCCACTGTATACATTGGCAGACTTTCCCTTGACATATTGCCTGAAAGACATAAAGAGGGAAACAGGTCTGAGGACCTCATACTGCAAGGTTATCATAGTTGTTAATACACATCTCTGCCCCCCCCACCATATCTGCAACAACAATCTGATCACATAATTCAGCGGGTATGTCTACAGAAGACCTACCATTGGGACATCTATCTTATTGTACAACAATTTATGCATGTGTTTGTAGTCATGTTCCATTTTGGAACACTATCATTGGTGGCCTGCTATGGACAATGTCACCTGCATGCCATTGTAAGGGCCACTATGGTTCCATATATGCATGTGTTCTGTTGTTTCGTGTTAATGGGGATAGCTATGTATGCTGTTAGACATAATCCGGGAATGTGTGGACTATTACTACGCACATATGTTCTATAACAGTGACACAATAGCATGTTTGGGAAACAGTTGCCAGCAGAACCACCTCTACCACCTCATCTGGCCATGTTACCAGGCCACATCACATGTGGGACCCACCCTGGGACCTTCTCATCTACTGGTCCTGCACTACCTTCAGGTGGAACCACCTCAGGGGATGGTGTTCACCCCCCCCCCCGGGAGCACACACAGACAGGATCCTGTCACCCAAAGTCAGGTCCACGGTCTGGTGCTTAAGGAGCTCCACAGAGACTTGGATGTGCTACAGCACCTTGAGGCCCTCAATACACAATCACAGGGTCCGCATGCTCCTCCTGCTCAGCCCCTGGCCTAGGCACCTTCAGGGCTTTGAAGCTGATGTTGTGATTGCCCATGGGTGGGGACCTTGGTCCCATTGTTTTGGTGGGGGGCTCATAGGCTTCCACATCCCAGACAACACTCCCCATCCAGGGTGTTTACCCACCACATGTGTCATATATACCACCCCTGTATGCTGTCTTCTCTGTCTTCCAACCCAACCTACATCCCCAAATATACCTACTATCCTTCCCCAAATTACCAATCCCACCTTCACAAACAAGGGTAATGTGTTCCCAACATGGGGTTCACACCTGACATATCCATCCATTTTGCACCCACTTACTGCTGTATATATATATATATATATATATATATATATGTATGTGTGTGTGTGTGTGTGTATTGATATGTGTGATGTTCCCTCACACATCGTGCAGCACTGTCATTCAGCGGTAGGGGACATGTATTTATATAAATGTGTGTGTGTGTGTGTGTGTGTGTGTGTGTGTGTGTGTGTGTGTGTGTGTGTGTGTGTGTGTGTGTGTGTGTGTGTGTTTGTATATATGTAGACATACACGTATATACATGGGTCCCGTTCAGAAGCTCAAAATACTGAAATCTCGAATTTCAGTATTTCGAGCAAAAGAAGCCGAATCCACATAATAGCAAAAGTTTAGAAGCACGAAATTCAAAACTTAGAATACTGGAGGTTTTGAAGTTCGCGCTTCTAAAGTTCCGCTATGGTTATGTATTCAGGTAAGTGTGTGTATGTGTGTGTGTGTGTGTGTGTGTGTGTGTGTGTGTGTGTTAAGGAGTTTGTGTAGGGGCTGTGGTGTGTGTCAGTGTGTTTTGTTGCTTTGATGTGTGTGTACGAAGAGAAAGTAGCTTGTATGGTAGTGTTTTGTGTGTGTTTGTATGTAGTGCGACCTCGGAGTGAGAATATTTAAGTAGGGGGTGCAGCCCCCCACATGGGGAGTGACCCCCTGCATTCATGTGGTAGAGTGATTGTGTGTTTGTGTTTGTGTGGTGGATTGTGTGTGTGTGTGTCTGTGTGTGTGAGTGTGTGTGTGTGTGTGTGTGTGTGTGTGTGTGTGTGTGTGTAGTAAATCTTAAATTCAAAACTTCCGGTTTTTGTTTTTTTTTTTTTTTTTTTTTTAGTTTTTGTGTTTTGGTGATTTCTTTTCTTGGGATTTGATACTGGAAATTTATTTCAGAGTTTCAATATAATATATATATATATAGATATATATATATATATATATATATATATATATAAATATGTGTGTACATATATATTATGAGTTATATATGGATTCACTTCATAATCTCAAAATACTGAAACATCGAATTTCAGTATCTCAAGACTATGAAACCGAATCCACAAAACCCTGAACCCAAAACCGCGAAATTCAAAAATCCAAACCGCATACACCACACATACACCAAAACACCCACATCACAATTTAAAACACAAAACTACACACATACACAACTCCTACACACATAAGCAAGCCCCCCTGCAGCTCCCACACACCCCCTACTTATATATACTAACTCCGAGATCGCACATACAAGAAACAAAACCAATGTCACACACACACATTTTCCACTCCCTCATACACACATCAAACATATCAGCACACTCACATACACTACCTCCCACTCAAAACCCTTACAAAACACTCACTTACCTGACATAACACCTAGATCCACACACAGCATCATGCACCATCAACACACAAACCCAGAAACAATGTTTCACAAGTCCATAACCGCAAATTCGAGATATTCAAATTCTCGATTATGAACTTTCGCTATTTTCAACATTCGGCTTTATAGTCTCAAGATACTGAAATTTGACATTTCAGTATTTCAAGATTATAAAGTGTTCCCATACACATACATATAGCTGTTTGTATATCTGTAGACATACATGTTTATATATACCTACATATATATATATATATATATATATATATATATATATATATATTTATGTATAGGGTGCATTCAGACATCAGATCCACACTCTCTAACTCTCCTTCCTGCACAGCTGCACTGTTCTGCCTTGCTACAACACAGACAGGTGCCACATGTGGAGACAGTCTAACATTAGGGGGTATGTAGGCACAGACTGCGGAGAAGCCTATGACACACCTATGGCATTTGTGCATACTACATTACACATTAACATGACTGTCCTGCAAGTGGTGGGCTCTGAAGCTCACATGTCCATCATAACGGCATTACTTCCACCACCAGCTATTGGTCACACTAATATACATGTCTTGCAGTGCACAACACACACTATGATGGCTTACATATTATCAGTCTGTGCGGATCTGCACAGATGACTGGTATGGCCCACTGCCTACAGGTACAGACACTATTGTCCATAGCAGTTGTTCAGGTGGACATCATTATAACAACACCTGATGGCACAAATAAATCATTCCACATCATCTATCCCATTATTATGGACCAAGTACTACATTTAATTACATGCATATATGCTTCACATACCTGTTGTGGGAATGTTGTCTCTTCTGGATACAGTTTGCTGTATGGATGGATGTGTGTTTATTTGTTTGTTTGTTTTTTTTTGTTTCTTTCTCTCTCTCTCTCTCTCTATCTTAGTCTCTCTCCACTAAATGGATTGAGCTGCTTTGAATAGATTTCAGCATGGATTTTGTAGGTGATGCACATGATCAGGTGATGGTCTTTGCACCAATCAGTGTCCACCACTTGCTATCTGCATGCAGCCTGCTGTGTAGTACTTTCAATTACAACTGTCATGGCAACCCACTACTATAAATTCCTAAATCATGTGGACATGGTCCCTTTACCTTTCCTGTATGGAGGACATCCTTTCTCTCTGTTGCCAGCAGTGTTACAGACAGCAGGTAGCAATACCTCTTACAAGAGGACTTGCAGACTCGGGTCAGCAACATATTTGTATAAGGTTCCACACCTACAAAACAGTGTGAGTAATGTTGCTATATGCATTGTATACCACTAGTTTTACAGCGTTTGTGTGTACATACTAGTTTAGCATGGAATGCCATCTGTCTGCATAGCTCTCAACTGTGGGCCTATCCACATGATGGCCAGAGGATTGCCTGTTATGTTTTGTCTGTCCACCACACAGGTCTTTTGTCAGATATATCACTGGCAGTGTGTGTGTTGAGTGCTATCAGTACATGGCTACATCCATTTGTGCTTCTGACTTCATACTCCTGACTAAGGGTATGTTGCAAACAATCCTGTAACACCAGCAATTTTCTCAGTGTATAACAACAATATTGCAAATATGGCCCTGTGTTCTGGTCTCTGTCCTTGCCCTATATACCAGGCTTTGTCCATATAACATGCAATAAGAGGTTGTTATGTAGTGGCCTGTGATTATGTCGTGCTGCCATTCCTGCCATCATTCCAGTGATGTTGTGGTCCCCACACATATTGTGGGGTTGGGTCCATATATATGTAGGCTACAGCTGGACAAAATGTGTGTGCCCTTGTGCAGTCCAGAGGTCAGTGTATGTAACACTGTTATATGCTCCTGTAAGTCAGTCTATGGGGGAGGGGTATGCACCATATATAACCTAGGCTGTTACAACTTGTGAGGGATATCAGTAGTAAGACACCTTAAGGTATATGGCTGTACATTTTCATACATTTCACCTTGGGAACATTGGTGGCCTAGTGCTTACTGTCATACAGACTGTTCTGTTTGTCAGTGTGATAGTGATGTTCTAAGTTAAGCACTGTTAAGTAACATATACATCCTCATTGTAACAACTTAATTATTTTCCCCCTAGGGGTTGAGTACCGAGTATAATTAGAGGCTGCTGAACTACATCTGCATTACTTACTGTTGATTGATTGTTATCCTCTGGCCCAGTCTTTCTTTACTGTTGTACCACTTGAAGGCCTTGGCCTGGAGAACAACATATGTTATGCTTTTGGATTACTGTATAAAATGATCTGCTTGAGACTTGCATTACTCAGTTAGTATGTATTTCAAAGACCTAACAGCTATATGACATGGCATATACAACTGTACTAGTACACAAATAATCATTTCATATGTATGCAAACCTGTGTGTGGTGTCATATCCTTTGACTTCTCTGTGGGTATATGTTTCATGCAATAATTGTCTTTTATATGAGAGAATCATACACTGTCCATTTTAAAAGGTGGCAACTGTAGGAATACTAACTGTTTAATATGCTGTGCATCCTCTAAATATGTATCTTCCTATACATATCTATACATAGTAATATATGTATATGTGTGTGTATGTGTATATACATATATATCTATATTGGTCTATGACATTTCGCCGAAAATTCCCGATATAGGGTCCAAATCACCGAAAATCCATTTTGCCGAAAATAGCACTGATAGTGTCTATGCCCTTTTCCCCCACTGTAGTGCGATCTTACAGTGAGAATATTAATGTGGGGAGTGAGGGGGGGCACATCCTACTCGGGTTATAAACTACTTTCTTACCCTTTTCATAGGCACTGGACAATATAAAACAATACTAGACAATATTAAACTGTACTGGGTGGAGGGCTACACCCCCCACACCCCCCTACTTTAATATTCTCACTCCGAGATCACACTACAGTGGAGGAAAGGGCATAGACACTATCAGTACTATCTTTGGCGAAATGGATTTTCAGTGATTTGGACCCTATGTAAGGAATTTTCGGCAAAATGGATTTTTGGTGATCCATATATATATATATATATATATATATATATATATATATATATATATATGTGCATATATGTGTGTATATGTATCATTGGAATGTTTATTGCTTTACACATTGTACATTCTCTATGGTAGCCAGACTGTACTGCATGATATGTTATTGATACCATCCTGACATCGTACAGGTGGTATGGATTACTGTTAACTTCTTGTGGCTATGTTGTGTAGGGTCCCAGGTATGGGACTTGCAAGTGTTGATATTGTGTTGCAAGGCAGATCTGTTTGGCTGTGGGGGAGGGGAAGATATCAATAATCACAGAAGGTACTTAGCTTGGCCCCCTCACCCCCATTAATGGTTCCTTTGGTCATATATGTATTTGCTGTGTTCACTTTTATATATATAGATATATATTTGTCTATATATATATATATATATATATATATATATATATATATATATATATATATATATATACACACACACACACACACACACACACATATATATATATATATATAAAATATATATATAATGCTATATATATATATATATATATATATATATATATATAGACATATATATGTAGACATATATATCTATAGATGTGTGTGCGTGTGTATGTGTGTGTATATATATATATATATATATATATATATATATATATACACACACACACACACACACACACACACACACACACACACACACACACACACACACATACATTTACATGTATAAATACATTTCCTGTACTGTTGAATGACTGTGCTGGATGATATGTTTGTGAAAACATCAGGGTTATGTATGTCTGACATGGCTTAATGGTAAATCACTTTGGCTATGGTGTGCAGGGTTCTGGGTCTGAGACTGGCAAAGGCTGATTATTTTGTTGCTGGGCAGAACAAGGACTATTGGATACAGAGTGATTAAGGCACTTTTAAGCTGTTGATAGCAGGTTTGCGCGACGGTAAGCAATGCTAACTTTTTGTTAAATATGTTTATAGTCAGTTACCCTCTAAATTGCTTATCCTGTGTAGGCATTGCTTACTCCCATACAAACAGGATTAAACCCACTTACTGCTGCTTAAAAGTGCTTACTCACGCTTACCCCCACGTTAATTTCTTTAAAAGAAAAGAAAAAGGGTTGATAGGACAGTGGTGAAAAAGAGGCACAAAGAGGGAAAGACAGTAAGGAAAATAGCTAGGGATGTGCAGGATAGGTGTAGGGAAGGTCCATAGCTGCCTATGTCTTCTACAGTAACAGCTGTGCATATACACTGATTTGGAGGTAGATTTGGACACTCATACCCCTGAGAGAGGGGTGAAGGCAACAATAATATGTTGTGAACCCAATTAGACCAGATTGCATGTGTCCAGTGGACACTTGTGCGAAATGGACAGCTGTGTATGGGGCGAGATTTTTTTTTTTTTTTTGGGAACAGATTGCCCTTTTTTTAAGGTGAGAGTGGGACGTTGGGGGTGGGTAGGATGACAGACAAGGCAGCATACAGGGCGTTATATGACACATGGGGGTAAACACCTTGGATGGGGAGGGGTACTTGGAAGTCAGAAACCTATGAGCCCCCTAATGGAAACAGTGTGACTGAGGTCCCCACCCATGGGCAGTCACCACTGCATCTTCACTGCCCCAAAGGGGGTTGTGCTGGGGGCTGAGTAGGATGGGCAGGCTGACCCTCTAGGTGCACCACTTGACCCTCAAGCTGACGTAGCAGATCTCCAACCTCTCTGCAGAGCTCGCTACGCACCAGACACCGGACCTGACGATGGGTGACAGTATCCTGTCCGTGCCAGCTCCCGGGGAGACAAGCCCCATCCCCTAAGGTGGTTCCACCGGAAGGTGGTGCAGGACCAGTGGACAAGGAGGTCCCGGGGTGAGCCCTAGACATGCTGGTGCCCGGTGCCACAGCCAGATGAGGTGGGAGAGGTGGGTCCACTGGGACTGGCCTTCCCAAACGTGCTATGGTGATTCAATTTTAAAACATATGTGGATTAGTAATAGTTAACACATTCCAGGATTAGGTTTAACAGCTTGGATAGATATTCCCATTAACCCAAAACACCAGATATGGAACAGTTGCATAGCAAACAGAACACATGCATATATGGAACCACAGTAGCCATTACAACAGGATGGCAGCATGCCACCAATGTGGGAGTATTTCAACATGGCACATGCATAGAAACAAATTTCAATATTTATCAAACAATAGGACATATGACCCAACAGTAGATTTAATTGTGCACATACCCATTGAATTGTATATTTAAATTATTGTTGCAGATATGGTGGGGAGGAGAGAAAGATGTCAATTAACAACTTGTATATCCCTGTAGTTCTGATTACTTAATTAGTCAGTGCTGTAATCTGTACCTTACAGGTATTATTACACTATCCTATGGCCTTAGTTTTGGACAGTGGTATGGTTGTAGACAACTATATACATGAACTGTGTTTTACCTGCAGTATACACCTCTTACCTGGTATACCTGTGGAGGTATTATTTGTTAACACTAACTGACTGTTTATACACATATTCCCAGATTCCAGGATGTTATGCACATACCTCTCCATCTCTTATTGCACACACTCTGGGCAAGTCTTGACAACATGCAGGTGAAACTGGGCATATTTTAATTATTGCCCTCATAAACCTTTGGTGAGTTGCTACAATGGCATGTTTGTTTTCATATATATTTTCCGAATATTTACAGGTCTGACAGTCAGTTATATGACATTAAATTCTGCCTAAATGTCAGAGATCATCACATTGATATGTCAGGGGGACAGGGTAACAGGCAGCAGATATGGGCCAATTATCTGGACAAATCTGTACAGTTGAGGGGTATGATTCTGCGTACAGCTTACTACCACTCCCAGGATTCGAACCATGGCTGTGTCTGCTAAAAATAAAACAGTGTACATCACAGTTGTGTGCTATATAGATATTGCTGTGCATCTCTTCTCTGATTTCTGTCTTTAAGTCTCCCGTGGTTTTACAATTTGACCTTGTAATTGCAACACTCTTATACAGGGTTTCCTAGACAGTTTTATTATGTAGCACTGTGTGGATGACAGTGATGAGTTGTTGTTCTTCTTTCAGCTTTTCCCGGTTAGAGGTCGCCACAGCGGAACTCTGGACTGCTAATGATTGGCAGTAGATTTTTACAGTGCTGAGGTGCCAGCCTGATGCCCATCCTTCAATGAAGGCACGCCCATTCACACGTCTTTCAAATGCTGCTCGACCATGGAGGACATGCAGACTCCACACAGAAGGTGCTCAAGCCGAGAATCGAATGGGAGAACCTCTTCCTGTGAGGCGACAATGCTACTGCTGCACCGCCACTGCTAGATGACAGTGATGAGTAATACCTTATTATTCAGAGAAACTGCAACACTAATACTGCCGTACAATACCAGACAAAACCGTGCCAGTCCATGATTTCAATCTTTTATTTCTAGGCACAGTTTTGTTATCTGAGAGACCTGTGGGGAGAATGTTTGTTAACACTACCTGAATATTGCCACACATATTACCAAATTCCACATTATTATTATGCACATATGTCTCACTCTGTTACTGCACACACTCTGTCATAGCTTCACAACATGGGGGTGGAGATGGGACATACTTTGCTTATTACATTCATAACAATCTGTTGAGTTGCTAGAGTGACAAGTTTGTTCTTGTAGATATATTTCTGACAGTTGTGATGTCTGACAATCAGTTGTATGTCATTATTTGCTGGGGAATAACGCCAATTATCTGGACATTCTGACAATATCTGTACAGCTGTGGGGTATGATTCTGCATACAGCTTACTACCACTCCCAGGATTCAAACCATGGCTGTGTGTGCTAAAAATACAACATTTCACGTCTTAGTTGAGTGTGCTATTTGGATTATGTTGTCTATCTTTTCAATGTTTTCTGTCTAAGTCTCTCTCATTTGTACAATATGACCTTGTGATTACAACAGTCATATACAGACATTCCTACACATTTTATTTATGTAGCACAGTGTAGGTAACAGTGCTTAATACAACAGTACTATTAAGAGAATGCAACACTACATCACCATATGATACCAGAGTAAACACAAGCAGTCCAGAAGTTAGACCTTTATTGTCAGGCTGCAACCCTTTTATTTACATACAACCTATATGATACTCCCCCTGCCATATTGTCTGGTTTATTTAGTACATGCCATACACAATACAGGTTTTATACTGGCAGTTAACTTTCTACTACTTTTAGATTTATTTCTTATGACAGTACATGCAAGATTATTACTAACCTGCCTCGCAACGCAGCCTGTGCAGCCTACAGGCATGGGCTTCCTGATTCACAGCCCATTCTGCTGCTACTGTCAAAGACATAAGAGGAATATTTAGCCATACCTATCCATAATATACATGAGCTGGCAATTATTAAACAGGTAGTAAGATAAGTACTCACACATGGCTGGGACATCACCCAACTGCCTAGCTTCTTGGATCCACTGATCCAAGAGCTTCCTCTTCCTCCATTTTAGGTCAGCATGGTGATGCCTGACCTGCTCACCAGTTCGAGGGATGCCAGTGGCAATGGTGAGGTCACGGGCGAGACAGTCCCAGGCTTCCGCTTTATATTGGGAACCCTGGTACTGGCCTGCAGCAGTCTCTGTTCATGATCTTTAACAAGGAGTCCTGCCATGACTTTGGATGCCTGGATGCCCCAGTGCTGCGCTTGGAAGCGCGATCCTTTTCCAACACCGGCCATAGTGTCTACAGAAGGAAGCTGCAACCAGTTATGAGATGTATCCCCACCTGTGAGGTTTAAATAAGGCCAATTTCCAGCACATTGCCTTGATTGGATGGTTTTGAAAATGCTAAGCTATGGGCAAACCTGCTTACCTAAGGCTGGCATTGCTTAAAGGGGTATACTAATGGGCAGATTTATTTAGCTGGGCTACATATTGCTTCCACCTAGTAAGCAGGGGTGTGCAATGTTTAGCATTGCTTATTTTTAAATTTGCACACTATTTGCTGTTTGGCATTGATTTATCATTCATTACATGTTATATATTTGTTTAGTATCTGTGATTCATGTGTACATACACTGTATGGGGTCCTTGTGTTTAATGGAGATTTCACCACTTTATTACAATGACACTTCACATCTGGACTTAATGCAGTACTCCAGTTCACATATATATGTTATGTAGTAGGTTATACAACATAAAACTGTATATAGATGCCTTTCACATGTAAATTGTGATTTTGCTATAGTGAGGATCTGTTTGGGGATACCCTAATTTTATGTACTGCTGTGATGGCTTACTGATTAACTGCTGTGAGTATAGTGTACAGGGTCCTGGGTTCAAGTCATGCAAGGCCTGCTGATTTTGTTGCTGGGCAGAGCAGGGGCTGTTGGATACAGAGTGATTAAGGCACTTTTAAGCAGTTGTAAGTGGGTTTGCGCGACAGTAAGCAATGTTAACTTCCAGTTAAATATGCTTACAGAGAGTTAGCTTCAAAATTGCTTAACCTGTGTGTGCATTGCTTATCCCCATACAAACAGGCTTAAACCCACTAACTACTGCTTAAAACTGCTTACTCCCGCTTACCCCCGCACTAATTTAGAATGAAATGAAACATGGGTCTTGGGAAAGTGGTAAATTTGAACACTCTATGGATTTATCATTCATTGCATATTATACCTTCATTTAGTATCCCTGTTTCATGCGCAGTTATACTGTATGGGGCATTTGTGTTTATCTGTGGGTTTTACCACATTATTACAATGACACCTCACATTTGCACTTAATGCAGTACTCCAGTTCACAAGTATGTGTTATTTAGTAGGTTATACAGCAAAAAAAATATTCATAAAGTGAGTTCACATGGAAAATGGAAATTACTATAGTGAGAATTGAACCATGAATGACTGCTCACAAAGCAAATGCTCTGACCACTACACTGTTGCAGTTCTGCTTCAATTGAATGTATCTTGCTATTTAACGTCTTGCGCTATTTAAGCTACAGTATACATAGCTAAGCAATGGGCAAACCCGTGCACTTATGGTTAAATTTAATCTGTTTAAAAAAAAATAATTTTATACTGTTATTTTCTCTGGGAAGGGATGGGTTTCCATTATTGCTGTGAATTTCTGCATGCATCTGCACATTTGGCAGACATTGTAGCAACCCCCCATACCTCTCACCCTCTTCAGGCAAACTTTCTGGACAAAGCTTGACAAACTGTGGTACAACTACGGACATAGTTTAATTATTGCTCTTATAAACTTGGGACAGTTGCTAGAGTAACAGGATTTGTTTTAATATACATTTTCTGATGGATTTTGGTATCTGAGACTCAAATGTATGCCATTATTTCATGGCTTCATTTCTGACATCATCCCGTGATTTCCCTGTACAAATGGGGTACAGGCCAACTGTATGGGTAACAAATCTGGACATTATGCGATGATTTGTGCAGTTGGGAGGTATGCAACCTCCTATGAAGTTTCTCGCTCATTGTTATTGCCAAACAGACCTTCCTGAGTGCAAGGGTGTGTGTATTGTGAGAGCTCTGCTCTCAGACAAACTCCCTGCACTCGTCCATGCTCTGTGTCCGTTTAAGAGCAGAGACAGTGCACCTTCATTACTATGCATGACGCTGCCATGCTGCCCTTAAATGGTAATTTCCGTGCAGGAATAACTTATTCTTGCATGGGCGATTTGTGAATCCCAAGGAGTAACTATTATATTTGTAGTATTTTGTAAACACCTTGCAATATCTCAGCAACCACTCAAGCTACACACATACTGTCAGCAGTATTTTATTCATCTAGCTGAGAGCTTTAATATGAGGCTAAGGAGTTCTGTCTGTGTTACTTGCTTGTTGAGATATTTGGAAAAATTTGAAAATTATATCTATATAAAATAATACATAAAAAAATTAATATCTATTTACCTGCACTAGGCAGAGGTCGAATATTAATGCAGTTGAGTTTGCCATAGTGTAACCCTTAAGATGAAACCTTTTAAAACCTTGTACATAGCATGGTTTTAGAATTATTGATGCAACTATGAACAAGCAATATTTGACACCTAGAAGCATCAGTAGGAGTTAACTGCAAATGTACCTGAAGGTGTCATTTGGATTTAATGAGTTATGGTATGCAACATTATACCCTGTCTGATTTTTTTTTTTTACTTAAGTAAAAATAACAGGACAGATTCCTGATAGCCAATTGGGCAGTATGCATAACTAGTGAAAACTGTAGTTTACTCATATGAAGCAACTTAATTCGGGGATCTCACCTTTCTCTGGGATGCATTGACTTTAATGTGGAAGTCCAGATTTACAATGAAGAGCAAACCAACATAGTGTGTGGGTGTGTCTTGTCACCACAGGAAAAAAAAACTTAATTTCTTTATTACTCAGAAGTCATCTGGAGCATTTTGCTTTGCTTGCTCAGGATAATTTCTGACAATTTTACATTTGACTAATTGCATACGTTAACTGTTAACCACAGAGATGTTTGAATATTTCTACAAACAGACCTTTCAGTTTCCCAATAAATCCAAATGAGAACACTCCACGACAAATAAAAGCAACCGTTTAATCAAATACAAAATAACAACGATCGGTACACCGTTAGAACAGTAAGCACTTTCACATTAATGGCAAATGCTTCTTCAGGCTGTTGACTAAGTATCAAGCTCTAGTATTTAAAACTGAACTCATTAAAAATCTATCCAATCAACATCTATTCTCAATTAAGAATTATCTCATAAAGTGCTAGTGCTTAAAACTCTAATAGTATATAATATATAAAAGTGAATTGAATTATTTAAAAACAACTTCTATAAAAATTCAAGACTCATTATTTACTAATACAGAAAAATACAATGTTTCTATGCTTTGTCTGTAAAAAATGGAATATAAAATATAAAATATATGTATATATAAATACTACTCAATTTCAACTACATAGGAATAACTGAAGAATGCCTAACTACTATATTCTAAAGTGTATATTATATGAAATACAAAATATGCAAACACATTAAACTATTTAATATGCTTATTTACATTCATTTAATAAAACAAACTGGAAAATAGACAAAAAAATAGACTAAAATATGATTTAAAAAAATGATGAAAAAATATGGAAAATGAAGCTATTCATGGGTCTAGTGTTGAAAGTCCCTAGCTTCTAAAAACGGCTTAAGGGAAACTCTATCATTCAAGCCCATTGATTTATCTGCCTGTAACTTCATAATCCACCTAGCTTCTCTCTGTTCGGTGTAATTTCTATAATTTTCTAGTCTACTATTCCTCTCTACTATCTCTGCTACTGTAAATTTAAAACTATGTTTAGTACCAAAGGTTAGAACATGTCTTGCTATAGCATTACTTTCATCTTCCTTGCTGACTGCATAAATATGTTCTCGTACTCTTTCACTTAGTGTCCTGTTGGTCTTACCTACATAAAAGCTACTGCATGTGCAAGTAGCTATATATATCACATCTCTACTCTTGCAGTCTGCAAAAAAATTGAAATTATATCTTCATGCTATGGTAGGATGTATGCAATGATCTCTACCTGACATGTAAATGCATCGGTTACATGACCTGCATGAAAAAGTACCTTTCCTATCAGAGATATCTATCTTTGATTTTGTATTTTCATAGCATAGTAGTCTTTTCAAATTTTTTGTATTCTTATACGTATAGTTCAGCCTTGGTCCTACTATTTGTTCTATCTTCGTATCAACCATGAGAATGTTCCAATTTCTCAGAAAAACTTCTCTAACCTTATCATTATTGTCAGTGTATGGTATAACTATTCTATTAAACTTCTTTCTGTTAATTGTTCTTACTTGAATATCGTCTTGATTGTTTCTTTTATGTATAAATGGCTTCCCTGCAGTGTCCCTTCTCATATTATTTCCTTGTCTCAAACTCACTATCTCATCTTGTTTATATTCTCTTTCTTCAAATTCATTTTGTAACATGTCTATGGTACTATTAAATTTATTATCATTATTCGTAAGTCTAGATGCTCTCAAAATTTGGCCCTTAACTATGTTTTTATATATGTGAGGAGGATGCATACTGGTACGATGCAGTAATGTGTTCTTCCGACATTCTTTTCTATATAACTGTGTTTCTATATGCTGCCCTTCTCTCAGTAACAATACGTCTAGGAACTCTATCTGGTCCTTAGACCATTTTCCTATGAAGGATAAAAAATTGCACTTCTTCAGACAAATACAAAAAGACAATATAAAAACTTATATATATGCTTTACCCAGCAGACCCCCATTTTATGAGCAATAATCAAATTAATTATTCAATTAAATAAATCAGAAATAAACAAACAACACTAAAAAACAGTCTTTTGACTGCCCAAAACCAAACAAAATCTATCATGAATGTATGTATATGACCAACCACCAATTACATCATATCATAAAAAAAATAAGTGAGTGGACAATAAAATTAAATATTGTTGAGAAGACATTTTATGACACAATAAAAATGAAATTCGGAAAAGTGTATGCATATTGTTTTTCAATTTTGCTGTAGTTTCTTTTATCTGCCCAATTTAAACACCTCCTCCTTCTTTTCTGGGTTTATTTTCAACAACATTACATTGTTCTGTCTCAACATTAAGGCCTTGAACAGATATGTAATGTAGGATACATGGAATTCTGAACATATTATAGATATTAAAATGAACACATCGTCGATATTTTACCATGTATATATATATATATATATAGTTAGACAAATTTAGTTGATAAATTTATTTACTTTCATGTTCACTTTTTATTTTATGATGTAGAATTATTGGTAGTTGGTCAAGAATATACATGTATTCAAGATTTGTGTAGGTTTGGGGTCAAAAAAAGCACTGTTTTTTTTTTTGTTGTTTTACCTGATTTAATTGAATTTGTTTCTAAGGATAAAAAATTAGTCGTCCCATTTATGTATTTAATGAAGTCTTTAAGTGTCTCAATACTTCCTTTCCAAATCAAATAGATGCCATCTACAAAACATTTATAGAATTGAATGTTGTTGCCAAAATACATGGTTCTAATTAAGTATGTGTACTCCCAATATGCCATGACTATGTTGGCATAAGAGTTGGCACAGGGAGTGCCCATGGCTACTCCCCTCTTTTGTATATAATATTGTTCATTATATATAAAAACATTGTTTTTTAATATTATTTCCATCAACATGGCACATCTTATTATCAATTCTCTGGGCATCTCTCTTTCTATTAAAGTCTCATATATTCTATGCCAATGTCATTCGGTATGGAAGTAAATAGAGAACTTACATCTAACGTTACAATATATACTGGTTCTTCTTCTGTCTCTTGAAACCTATATTCACTAAGACTTTCTATAAATTGTTGTATATCCCTTACAATTGTGACTGTCTTCTCTACAACATTTCTAAGATTTTTCTCAATATATATTGATATTGTTTCTGTTAGCCAACCATTACTAGCTACGATTGGTCTCATTGGTGGATTCTTGATGTCCTTATGTATTTTGGGTAGTCCCCTAAATGTTGGAACCGTGGGTGTTTCTATCAGGAAATACTTATACAGATCAAAATCAATGACTTCACATAAAAGCAAGTCATAAATCTCATCCTGTACAGCATGTATGACTCTATTTAACTGTAGTGGATTTAAAGCTGTATATGTCATTTCATCTTCCAAGAGTTCTTTCATCTTTAATTCATAGTTGCTCTTATCTAAAATCACTACTGCTCTGCCTTTATCAGCCGATCTTATAACTGTATTATTATTAGTTTGTAGTTCTTTAAGAGCTTTTTGTTCATTACTGTTTAAATTGTGAAAATCACTTTTATTTTGTTTATTATTCCCTCTATATAGTGCTAGTAGATCTCTATCGCATGCCTTTTCGAACGTTTCTAGAAGGGGGTTCATTACTGGCATACAACTATAAGGTTTCTTAAACTTGAAATTTGTGTTGTCATTCATAGTATTGTATTGTTGTGTATCACAAAAACTTAATTTCAAATTAACATTCATTGTAAACATTCTAAGGTCTACTAAGAAATCAGTACAATCTACATTTTTTGCTGGTATAAATGAAAGTCCCTTATTTAACAGCTTCTTTTCATTTGTTGTCAAATTATAACTGGAAATGTTTATAACTAATTCAAACTCACTGGTTTTAATGTCTTTTTTTGAAATTCCAGTCTCTCCTCTGGAAACTTTTGTTTCCATTGATTCTGTTGTGGAGACCATGTAGACTTCCGATCCACTCGTATGGGTAGTGGAAAAGGAGGAAAAACAGTCGGTATTAAAGTAAATGTCTTCTTCCTTGTACTTGTCTCTTTTTCATGTCCCTCTTGTGTTGAGGCATTGTTAGTACTCTTAGATGGCTTAGAGGGGCAGTTCTTTATTAAAATGCTATTATTTTCTGTTATTATCTCCTGTTGTTTTCTTAATGTTGCTTCTTCCTCTTTTACTAATGGCTCTACTGGCATGGGCGGAAGAGCATGTGCTCTATTAGGATGTTCCGCATTGGAGCTATGTGTATTTGCTTGGTTTCTCACTGTGCCACGTGACCAAGCAAAGACTTGCCCATTCTGAAAATCACGGAAGTCTCTTTCCAATTTCTTTCTTTTATCTTGTAAACATTTATTGTCCAATAGGGCTAGATGTGAGCTCGCTCGAAGTAAAAACTCTTTCATCTCACTAGTTGTTATTAAGATGCTCAATTCTTGTTGAAGTGAATTAGAGTCAGTTATCACCTCTGCCTCAATATTTAAATACTGGTCTATCAGCAGTTTCATATACCCACAGCTCATATCAATATTTAGTTGTTGCCATTTAGATAACAGTTCAAGGTACTTATCTCCAAAATTGGGCATCTTCAGGATACGCAGACCTCTGGGGATTATCTTGAAAGATAGATAAGCCTCCATGTGTCTGCGTTGCCACTGTGTGTATTTTAATTTGTCTAAAACTTGCTCTGTTTTTCGCATAAGCTGTATAACATCAATATTCCGACTAACATCTATACTTCCTCGTTCATCTTTATACAGTTCTGCTCTGGAGAGTTTAAGTAATGGGTTTCCTCCTGATGTCACCAGTTTCTTAAACATACCTTCATTATTGTTGTCTGTTTCCATCTCAGACATGTTTGAATTTAGAAGAAAAAGTGTATCAGTTCCTTCTGCCATGTCCCTTGCTTCTGCGGTCATATATAGTCCAATTGAAAAGTAAACAAAAAACACTCACAGGGGTAAAGTGTCTCAAAATGGCAAAAGAGCAAACAGTAATCCAATAAATCCAAATGAGAACACTCCACGGCAAATGAAAGCAACCGTTTAATCAAATACAAAATAACAATGATCGGCACACCGTTAGAACAGTAAGCGCTTTCACATTTATGGCAAATGCTTCTTCAGACTGTTGACTAAGTATCAAGCTCTAGTATTTAAAACTGAACTCATTAAAAATCTATCCAATCAACATCTATTCTCAATTAAGAATTATCTCATAAAGTGCTAGTGCTTAAAACTCTAATAGTATATAATATATAAAAGCAAATTATTTAAAAACAACTTCTATAAAAATTCAAGACTCATTATTTACTAATACAGACCTTTCAGTTTGTTTGAAAAGTACTTAAAGTTTTAATATTTTTTAGAGGATACCTGGAAATAGTAGTCGGTGTAGTTTGTTTTCCTTATATATGCATATGATCAGTGCCTGTGATATAATTTTATTTATATGATTTATTTGATGTGTACCAGTCTTTTAATGAAATATAGTCAGCAGTCTCTTTTTGCTGAGTCACAAATACATGTTTTATCAGAAAGAGAATTAAAAAGATTCCCTGTGGGAAGGCATGGCCCTTCACAGAATGTTCTATTACATATTTTATTAAAAAAAAATAAAAAATAAAATAAAAAATGCAGGTTAGCAAAAAGAGTCTCTAGCATTCCATAAATAGTCTGCCAAAATTACAGTATGAATAGATGTCATTTTATCATTTGGTCATAGCATTACTGCAGAAACTGTATTTTTAGAAATAGAATGCATCAGGTTTATTCTCATGTCAAAGTATGAAATATTTTCTTCAAAAATAGAATAATATCAAGTGTGTCAACTGTCCAGCAAAGTAGTCAGGATGCTAAGGAGGATGACCTAATGGTTAAGGTGTTTGCCTTACAAACACAAGATACAAGGTTTGAATCTCACAGGGGATAATTGGCTAGGCTTAAAATGGCTTGCAAGGGCATTTAGCCTAGTACTAATCTATAAACCTATAAAGCTAAAAATTGCTAATGGATCTGACCATACTTCTCATCTATCCAGCTTTTTGCAAATTGTCCAGATCTTTGACTCATATTTTCGGTCTGTTCCTCATAAAATGTGTGCTTTCTTGCAAATCACTGAGCATTGATGTCAGTAAATAATAAACATTTGAGTTTCAGACTTTATATCTTTCAGAAAATGCATGCTAACACAAATCCCGTTATTATAGCAACTTTCTAAGTCTATAAAAATAATTTTTAAAATCTGTCCCTAGTTTTGGGCCTTTTGTTTATTTTAGGTTTTGTCCAAATTTGTTATGCCAAGATGTGGAGATCTATAGATATGACCTGTCATTGTAGGTTTAGTTCATTCAGCTTACATGCACAAAATGTGCAATGCAAACAAAGTCTTGTTAATAATCTTATACTCCTGTGCTATCCTTTACCTCAGGCATGAGCCTAGACCCTTTTTGTAAATACATACACATAAATAAACACTTCTGGCATGTAAACATCCATGCATGTCTAGTAAACTTTGAGCTGTCTAATTCTGCTCTGAGATGCAGTTTGATTACTGTATCTTAGATACCCATAGTGATTTTGAAAATTTGTTGCTAATGAATGCAATCTGTTATTGTGAGAACTGGCAGAATTCAAATATCAAATATAAGAGAGACGCAATTATTTATCAGCAGCATTTTTGCTTTATTTAAACTGGCTTTTTCTATGCCTGCATGCCCTTTTTAAAAACAGTGTTCTCTTTTTTTGGACACAAGCTTGTTAAATGAGATTTGGCTGTAACAGAACCTGTATGAACAAACAAAATCCATTTAATCTCATCCTTGGCAACAGTCTTGCACCTTTCCAGTAAAGGAAAAGTGCTATGAGGTTTCATGTAAACATAAGTGTACCCAATGTGTTGATTTATTAATGCGCAATTCACTGCTGTACATGTTGGGCTCTGATTCATTCACCTTCACGAAGAAATATTGCTACAGGGAAAATCTTTGTTTAAAAAGACACACAAGTTGATAGTTAAGAAAGCAAACTGAAATGAAACCAGTTTCTTGTTTTATTACTCTGGCTGGCACATTTATAACTTGCTGTTCTCAAATGGATAACTAAAAATATAACTCATTTTGAACTATTTTATAGTCTCTCTTACTAACATTTTTGCTATTTCCGAAAGTATAATAAATGATATGGGTATACTTGAATATAAATATAACTCTTTAGTGGTCCTACTTTTTTCACTTTTACCTTGAAAGCTACCTACTGTGTGTGTGTGTGGGGGGGGGGGGTGCACCTGTACACATGTATGCAACTCTGCTTGTCAAGAACTGCTTTAGTGTAATACAAATTTTGCTGCATGTTTCAAACGCTGTTTAAAATGTGTTATGCTATAGCTGAATTATGTTTGGTCAGTTAGAGCAGAACAGCGGGTATTTTGCTTTAATAATGCTTATGTGACCATGGAGTTAGTATATCTTAATAATGGAGGGTAGACAGAAGCCCCCACATCCAAGGTGAATCCCTCCACATTAAAAGAAATGTCAGTGAATTTACAAGGATGACTTTTGCTGTTGCTTAAGTAGGCATTTGTGTGTGTTTGTGTGTGTTTTTGTGTGTGTGCTCACAAGAGAATTCTGTTTTTGTTTCATTTATTTAGTTGTATGTGTGTGCATGTGTGCATAGTGCTAGTAGTGTGGAAGTGTAGATGTGTGGCAGTTTCAACCAGAAACTGACATGTAATTTCAAACAGAAACTATGAGATGTGGCAATTTCAAACAGAAACTATGAGATGTGACGATTTCAACCAGAAAGAATGACATGTGGCAATTTCAAACAGAAACTATGAGATGTGGCAATTGCAACCAGAAACTATGATATTTACTTTTGCAGTCAGATGAGTTGAGGTAAAGTAGGTGTTCAATGGTTGATCCACATAATATATTTTCAGAATGTACTGCTGCTTGATAATAGGTAATTATATATATATATATATATATATATATATATATATATATATATATATATATGTATAGATATATATATATATATATATATATATATAGGGTCTATATTAGATCACCGAATGCTTAGGTAAGCGAACATTGATTATTCGACCCCATATAAACAAAAGCTTACAAAACCGAACTGTCAGAACAGCAATTTTTTTCAAGAAAAAAAAATCGCTGTTCCAACAAAACAAAAAAAAAAAGCACATTAAAACATGAGATTAAGTGGGGGGGCTGTGACCCCCACACACCCCCTACTTGAATATACCAACTCCGAGACTGCACTACAGTGCCAAAAATGGCAAAGTACTGAAGCGGCCGAGCAAATTCTTTCCCAGGGAAAGAATTTGCTTACATGCCACTTCGATATTTTGCAGTTTTGGTTTTGTTAATTCGACCAAGACGCATACGAAAACATGCATCTTCTGTCTGCTGATAGGAACCCTATATATATATATATATATATATATATATATATATATATATATATATATATATATATATATATATTATACATTATTTATATTTATACATTTAAGGAGTATATATACAGCTTAGAAATCAAACCAAAAAAAGATCAAATCCAAATCAGATACAAGATCTTCTTACACCAGTCAATAAAATATAGGTCATACTAACCCAAACATATTTGTCATCAATAAACAATTTCATCCACCCTGGACATACAATCCAACCCACTTTACAGAAAGCATCAATAGCCAATTCAATACCTTCTTCATTCAAACAGTTGCTTCACTCTTAAAAGATACACTGGCCGCCTCTGTACCTATACAACAGTCTGTTCAACAACCAGTTACAGTATCACTCAGACCTATACAAACCTCTTTCATCAAAAAACTTATCCTCAAACTTAAACCTACCTTTCTTGCTCCTGATAACCTTCTTCCCAAATATATAAAGCTAGCAGCAGATGTATTAGCCTACCAGTAAGAATTCTAATCACCCGCTCTATGAAAGAGAGCTATGTCACTCTGCTCCAAAAGAAATCCTGTGGTTTGTCAATTCACAAAAATGGGCATTCTACAGACTTCACCAGCTAACCACTGCCATTCTCTCTCCCAGCCAAAATCCTTGAGAAATGCAACCATCACCAACTACTAAAATATTTAAAGGAAAATAATTTGCTTTCACCCACCCAACACGGCTTCTAACTCTTCTCCCTCGGACTAGATAGCCAATCCCTATCATCTCCTCCTTCCTTCCTATATCTGTAGGGGCTTCACAAGGCTCCATCCCAGGGCCATGCTTAATGCTTATTTAATCATTTCATTCATGGCCTACATAAATCAACGAAAAATGCCTTTACATTAGAGCATGCAGATGATTCAACACTCATCTCTTCAGCTAAAACTAATGAAATGTTAGAGCTGAGAAACTGACACAGGAATGCTTCCTTTATGTAAAAGATTGGTTCTATAACTCTAAGCTTTGACTGAACACCCCCAAAAAACAAACTTCAGCTATTTACTCCTAAACATCCCAAAAGAACAACCTAACTTCACCATAATCTCTTCCAGTAGCACCAGAACTGAAACTGTTCTGCAATTCAAGCTATTAGGAGCAATAATTTTTGAAAATATGAAATTTGATCTTTGTATAAAAGAAACTTTCAAAGTAACACATCAAAAGTATGGTCTCTTTTACAGAATAACTCATTTTTAACTGAAGAAGCAAATGTACACTTAGCGACAGCATACTTGCTTCCAATCCTTCTGTATGGGCCCCCATACTTGGCAATCTACAATCCATCCAGCTGAACCTACTCAAACAGTGCTATATCAAAACCACAAAATTCACAGCTAACCTGTCATACAGGTCCCACCATTGGTTAGCCCTAAAAGCTCCTCTAGTTAGAGCTGGCTCATTGCATATCTTGCTTTCAACTGAATATGACATACCCTCTAATCCATGACCCTGAAAAATGCCAAGCTCGGAAAATAGTCTTACTAGGTATATTATATTATAACCCTACAATCAAAGTGATAGACATACTAAGTGTGACTAAATCAACTAACTCAGCAGGAGACTCTATTCTCATGTCATGTTTCTAAAATATGGAATGCCATTGCATTCCCAATACAAGTAGACTCTTCAGAATTCCTTTAAAAAAGTCATAAAAATGCATCTCATACATAATTGGACTTGCTCTTGCATCACCCCTGGCTAAAATACTACTTCTCTACACTTAATTCTACATTAACAACTCCACAGTTTAATTTTTTTTTAATGCCAGCTGATATTCTATGCTTTTTCTCTCTCTCTCTCTCGTAACTATGTCTTCTCTTCTGGCTATTTTGTATCCATGCTGCTACCTATCGTATTTCTCTCTCAGTACTACATTATCTCCTCTGGCTATTTTATATGCATGCTCATACCTATTTTACTCTGCTTGTGGTCTATCATCTTTCTTAATTTGCTATGTAAGGTGTATTCATTGTTACCGCTGTATGTACGCTGCTCATAGGTATTTATAAATTGATGAATGTTCTGCTTATTTTATTCTGCACAACTGTTTGAAAACAGTATTGTAAAAACGTATTTATTATTTTATCTAAATTAATGTAGAACTTTTCTCCCTTGGCCTCTGCTAAAAAGGGGCTCTGGCCAGTTGTGTCATTCCAATACACAAATGTAAATAAATGCATAAATACAATAATAATGTGTGTATGTGTGTGTTTGTATATATATATATATATATATATATATATATATATATATATATATATATATATATATGTAGGTTTACTATTGAAACTTTGAAACTGCATATTGACTCCCATGGTTTGATGTGTTCGACATAGCTGGAGGTGACGTTAGTCACCAAAGCTATGCATCGTAATGTACCGTGACACTCTAGAGTCAACAGCACATCAATTTTACTATTTTGCAGGGGGGAAAACCCCCCTGCACCCCACACCCCTGCATATTATATATGCCAACTCTGAGATCACACCACAGTGAGGAAATAGGTTAATTCCCTATTCCTCACTAAACCATGATCTCCACTCAAAATCCCGAACTCAAATACTCAAACTACACTATCCATTCGGTGTTGTGTAGTCGATGTATTTTGGTTTGCAAAACTGCCTACTTGCAAACTGCACTTCGACAATCCTATGCTCGACCGACTGCTGCCATTTGCAAACATGATAGTAAACCACATACACACACACACACACACACATATATATATAATATATATATATATATATATATATATATATATATAAAATATAGATATACATATATGATTGCATTACTGATTGCTGACTATGCATTTAGTCAATGTGGTCATTTGTTGAGTGGTTTATTCAGTTGTTGAACTGGTTGATGTTGGGGCATTCAACTGCATAACCCCCATGTTAGGGAAGTGGTGGGATACATTTCTCCATTTAAATTCATATTCTATGTATTGTATGGTTCAGATCATAGCATTAACAAAAGTGTTACTGTCTTTTTGCCTATTTAACTCAAATTGTTTTGTTTATTTATTTGGTATTTGTAGACCAGGGAAGTCTGACTGGGTCAGGAACCCATTTTCAGTGGAGGCCCAAGGAGAAAAGCTCCACAAACAAGTACAGTTAACAATATATAAAACATTTGAGAGAGCATTGGTACAATGATCATTTGATTTACATTTACATTAGAGAAGTAGAAAAGTAAATATTTGTGACTTAAAAAATAGAAAGTGAAATGTTTCATTAACATTTTCATTTGAGAATTACAAAGACAAAACCTTTGACCGGTGTAGGTAACATGGTCATTTCATTTACATACAGGTGAAATGTTTGCAGTGTTTGAAGATTAATTTGAATGGTGTAATGAAATGTTTGCAGTGTTTGAAGATTAATTTGAATGGTGTAAAAGCAGTTGGGTTTCAAAGTATGATATCATTGACAGCTTTAGGAAGCAAGTTGGTTAGAATATCTAGTTGAAATGTTGGAAGGCTAGAGGTACTGTTCTAAACAGAGTTAATATAGCTGAGGTGGGTGTTTGTAGTGTAGTTTAGGTAGTTAGTAGGTAGATCTTTGTAGACTAAAGTTAGAAGAATGCAATCGTTAAGAGAAATGAGTAATGAGTGGGATTTGAAGTTAGACATGGAAAAGAGGAGGTAGTTTAAAGAGAGGAGGAGAGGAGTATAGAAGAGGGGGGAGGAAAGAAAAGAAAGGATTTATGGAAAGGAAGGAGGGTGGATGGGAGGTGGAGTGGAAACATGGAAACATTTGATTTGACTGATTTTTTTGATTTTTATTTGATTCGATTGATTTTCTAATTTGATTGTATCATCTGTTATTAACTTGTGTTTACTGTACTATGTAATTATGTTTATTTCTTAGTAACATTAT